>NW_004444000.1:11148722-11161549 GCF_000243295.1 Trichechus manatus latirostris | reverse complement strand
GCCAAATACATACAAACAAACAAAAAAGAATGCTAGGGGAGCTTGCCATTGGAGTGAGGAGATGAGAGACTATGAAATGTAGAAAAACAGAAAGGGGAAGAGGAAGAAAAGAAAAGAATGAATAAATAAGAATCAGAAAGGTTAAAGAACCGCAAAGTTCCCAGGGATCCCACCAGTGCAGCTATGAGGCCTGGGGAAGTCGCTCTCAGGTGTTGCTGTACAGTCTGGCTAGAAGGCGCAGAGGTATACAATGCCAGGTATTCAGGCAACAGAAAGAGAAGGAAGATATAGAGAGACAAGAAACTGAGCAATGAAGAAAGACAAAAGGGAAAAAGAGGTAAAAGAAAACAAAACAAATTAAAAAAAGAAAAAGAACAAGAAAGACCCCCCCCCAGCAAACAGAAAAAAAGAACAACAAATAAAGAAATGTCCTCAGGGATCCCTCTGCACGTCTGTTGAAGCTGAAGGGGAGTCTCCTTGACACGCAGCTCCAGCTGGCCAGAAAGGGCTCCCAGCTCAAGAAAAGGAAAAGAAAACAAACAAACAATTCAAAACAAACAAATGAACAAAAGCCCCGGGATCCCACCAGCGCGGTAGCCCAGACTGGGAAGCAGCTCCACACTCGAATGGAGCTCAGAAGCCCCTGAGGAAGAAGCAAAGTTGGCGCACGGAGCCAGGCACTCGAGCAAAATGAGGAAGAGGTGGCGAGAGGCAAGCAAGAAATCACAAGAAGCAGAAAAAAAAAAAGCAACACCAGCAGCCATAAATGGCATTCAGAGAGCCAACTAGTGTGGGCTGGTGTTTCTGGACAAGAGACTGTGTCCACGGGAAGCAGCGGAGGCCGAGTGTGGGTGAAGAAGTGTTGGGAGTTGGAAAGCGCATATCACAAATTACCAGTGCTCTGCAGCCTGTCAGGAAGAAGCAAAGATGGTGCACGGTGTGAGGCACTCGAGTGAAAGGAGGGGGAGGTGGTGAGAGGCAAGTAAGAAATCAAAAGAAGCAGAAAAAAAAAAGCCACACTAGCAGCCAACAAATGGCACTCAGACAGACAGCTAGTGCGGGCTGGTGTTTCTGGACAAGAGACTCTGTCCGCAGGAAGCAGAGGGGGCCGAGTGTGGGTGAAGAAGGGTAGAGAGTGGGAAAGCACATATCACAAATAACCGGCGCTCTGCAGCCCCTCAAGAAGCAAAGATGGTGCACGGAGCAAGGCACTCGAGCGAAAGGAGGGGGAGATGGCAAGAGGCAAGGAAGAAATCAAAAGAAGTGGAAAAAAGCAACACCAGCAGCCAACAAATGGCACCCAGAGAGCCGCCTGCTCGGGTGTGTGGAATCCAAGCAGCCGGCCCTTCCTGGTCAACAGCCCGTGGCCACGGGAAGCAGAGGGGGCTGAGCTGGGGCGAAGAGGGTTGGGGGGTGGGAAAGCGCACACTGCAAATTACCGGTTGTTTTGTCTCCCGCTGGACTCTCCGTGAGGCTGCTTTCTTGTACCCCCTGTTTGCTGGTCTCCAATAGGAGTCCAAGATGGTGGATCCACGCTGCATTAGCTGGTAGGGGACCTCTGCATGAATCTCTCCTCACTCTCCATTCTCTGTCAGTTTTCTCACTCCATTTGGTGCTTGGCTGAGTTCTTTATCTCTTCTTTTGATGTTTTAGGTTTTCAGGATTGTTGTATTCTCTGTTTGGCTTAGTTTTTCAGATCTTTGCTGTGGAGGAACGGCGTGGTGCTTCTGCCTAGAGTGCCATTTTGCCGGAACTCCTCTACTGCTCTTTTTTGATTGTTATTTGCTTGATATATTTTTTTCCATCCTTTGAATTTTAGTTTATTTGTGTCTTTATGTCTAAGATATGTCTCTTGTAGGCAGCGTATGGATGGATGATGTTTTTTATCCATTATGCCACTCTCTGCCTCTTTATTGGTGCATTTAGTCCATTTACCTTCAGTGTAATTACTGATAGGTAAGATTTTAGTGCTGTCATTTTGATGTCTTTTTGTGTGTGTTGTTGACAGTTTCTTTGTTCCACTTCATTTTCTGTGCTGAGTCGTTTTTCTTTATGTATTTTCTTTTCATCTTTTTCATTGTTGTTGATTTTGTATTTGCTGAGTCTTTATGTTTTTTTTTTTTTTTTTTTTTTTTAATTTTGATGTGCAGGATTGTTAGTTTCCTTTGGGGTTAACTTAATATTTACCCCTATTTTTCTAAGTTGAAACCACTCTTTTATTTCTTTATATCACTTTGACTTCCCTCCATATGAAAGGTCTATTACTCCATTTTTTAGTTCCTCTTTTTTGTTTTAATGTTGTCATCTTTTACATATCACCATCTTTGTTTCCTTATTTTCAGTGTTTTAGCTTTGATTTATTTTTGTGGCTTCCCTGTTTGGGTTGATATCTGATTGTTCTGTCTTGTGTTCTAGTCTTGGGTTGTTATCTAATGTTATTGATTTTCTAACTAGAGGACTCCCTTTAGTATTTCTCATAATTTTGGTTTGGTCTTTACAAATTCCCTAAACTTCTGTTTATCTGGAAATGACCTAATTTTACCATCATATTTGAGAGACAGTTTTCCTGGATATATAATTCTTGACTGGCAATTTTTTTTCTTTCAAGGCTGTATTTATGTCAACCCATTGCCTTCTTGGCTGCATGGTTTCTGCTGTTTTGTCCGAGCTTATTCTTATTGACTCTCCTTTGTAGATGACTTTTTGTTTATCCCTAGTTGCTCTTAAAATTTTCTCTTTATCTTTGGTTTCGGCAAGTTTGATTATAATATGTCTAGGTGACTTTCTTTTGGGATCTACCTTGTGTGGGGTTCAGTGAGCTTCTTGGATAGATATGTTCTTATCTTTCACGATATCAGGGAAGTTTTCTGCCAACAAATCTTCAACAGTTGTCTCTGTATTTTCTGTTACCTCTCCCTGTTCTGGTACTCCAATCACTGATAGGTTATTCCTCTTGATAGAGTCCCACATAATTCTTAGGGTTTATTTATTTTTTAAAATTCTTTTATCTGTTTTGTCCTCAAATAAATTGGTGTCAAGTGCTTTATCTTCAGTCTCACTAATTCTGATTTACATTGCTTCAATTCAGCTCTATGACTTTCTATTGAGTTGTTTAGTTCTGAAATTTTATTGTTAATTGTTTGTATTTCTGTTTGTTGTGTCTGTATGGATTCTTGCAGCCTGTTAAATTTGTCATTATGCTCTTGTATAACTTTCTTACATTCCTCTGTTGCTTTGTCTGTGTGTTCCTTGGCTTGTTTTGTGTGTTGCATGATCTCCTTCCTGATCTCTTTAAGAGCTCTGTTTATTAATCTTTTGAATTCTACCTCCAGTAATTCCAAGAAGTTCGGAAGTTTTCTTAATTCTTTATTTTGGTGGCTTGCTGAAGCCATCATGGTCTGCCTGTTTATGTGATTTGATATTGACTATTTTCTCAGAGCTATCAATAGGTTACTGTATTTATTTTATGTTTGCTTACTGTGTCCTAGTGTCTTGTTTTATTTTGTTTTCATATGCCCAAATAGGCTGGTTGTGTGAGATAGTTTGTTCATTAGCATCTTTGAAGCTTTCATGTCCTATCTCTGCGTGGCTAGAGCTATTATTAGGTATGTGAGCCCAGGAGTCCGTTTAGTATTTTTGTGTGGATTCAGCACAGATGTCCAGGTCATTGATCACTGGGTGTGTGGCTCAGGCTCTCACCTACAGTCCTAGACAGGCAGGGGTGATTGGAGTAGGAACAGGTATCTGGCTGAAGTAGGGGGTCATGTGCTGATCAAGACAGGGTACTGACTGCTGCTCCTGAGTGTCTGGGTGAAAAGCATGTCTCTGGTCCTGAGAGCACGTAGGTATGTGCATTTTGCAGCCAGGCTATGGGCACCCAATACTGTTGGCTGTAAGGACTGGGAGTCACCACTTATTCCTGGACTCCTGTCACGGGTGGCTTGGTGGAGTCCTCAGGCCCCTGATATGGGTAGGTGAAGACCCTGCTTGACAGGCGGGGTGGTGTCAAATATCATTAATCTGCCACTCCCCTTTATAGCTGATACTGTTGAAAATAGGCTTCAGGTTTATACCCTGTTGTACTGTGCTAACAAAGGCCTACACTGTTGAAATGGGCCCACACAGATCTATGAGGGGTGAAAGGCATTTTAAGTCTGTGTACCCCTTATGCCTGTGACTAGGCAAAGGATCTGTGCCTACGCTGAGTTCCTGGCTTAGGGGAGCAGACAGATTATTTTTTCCTGTTTGTTAATTTGTTCCCTCTCCAAAGCCAGGAGAATGGCTCAGGGCATGCGATGAGTCCTACATCTGGCACAGGGGGCACAGCAATTGCTGAAGCTGGACTGGGACCTGGTGCAGAGTGGGGAGGGGGCAGGTAAATGGGAGAAAGGTACTTCTCAAAAGGGGGGGAGTTTGATCTGCGCAGTAGGTTACACGCTTGTACTTGTCTTTTGCCAATTGAGCGCCGTTTCTCACTGGTTCTGGAGGCTTAGACAGACTCTCTGCTGCTTGGCCTCTCCCAATGTGGAAAACATGTCCTGAGAGCCACTGCTTGCCTCACCCCTCACAGGCTAGCTGATCCAGCCTACAGGGTGCCAGTGCCAGCCAAGTCAGGTCTGGCAACACCTTGCTGCTTCTGAACTGTCTCTCCCTCCCCCTGCCACTCAGTCCGATTCATCAACTTTGTATTTGATGTTCAGGGCTCCTAGATTGTTATATATAATCGATTCACTTGTTTTTTAGTGTCTTTATTGTAAGAGGGACCACAGGAAGCATCTGACTACTCTGCCATCTTGGCCCCGCCTTCTTGTTTTCTTTTAATTGCAACATCTGAATTAGTTGCAGGCCTGATTTTGCTGCCTTCTAGTCGCAGTTCCTGTTTTCTTGTGGGTTTTGACATTTTTATTATGAGCTTATGCACTGTGGAACTTTATCTGTGGAAAATTTTTGAAGTCTGATTTTAAGCTGTGTTCTTTTGGAGAGGATTTTAATTTGCTCTGATAGTGACCAGGGGGTGCTACCAACCCAGTGCCTTGTATTGTCCTTTAAGTAGAAAATTCAAAGACAACAAGAGTCAGCATTTGGGGGGAAAAAAGAAAAGAAAGAAAATCCACAGTTTCAAAAGTACAACTAGGAGTGTCTGTTTGGGGTGATGAAAGATTTTAGAAATAGATAGTGATGATGGTGATGGTGATACAACATTGTTAATGTAAATAATGCCACTGAATTATACACTTAAAAATAATTAAAATCGCAAATTTTATGTTTTATATATTTTGCCACAATAAAGTTAAAAAATAAAATAAAATAATTAAAGCAAAAAGAATAAAAAAGTTCTTGTGTTTAACTGAAAACATCTTTTGTAAAGGAAAGTGGTCGCTTCTCCTGTCCCCTGAAAAAGAAAGAAAATTAAAAAAAAAAAAGATTTTCAAGAATATGGTAGGTTTTTAAGGAAAATTTTATCATTAACATGACTGTGAAGTGATGAAACCCATCTGAAAAAAATGAAAAGATTCAGCATTTGCCCTCAGGCTGAAAGCTGGCTTCAATCCTCACTGACCTCTATGAATTCTCCCTTTTATTCCATTTTTGGACTTTCAGGATTTTCTTTGTTTTATTGCCAATTCAGTGATGCATTTGATATATATTAAGCTTTTGTTGGAAAATTGAACACAGATACAGAAAACCATACAAAAATATATAGCTTAATAAATTATTATAATGTGAGCACCCTTAAACCGACACTGAGGTCAAGAAGTAGGACTTTACCAGCCACCTCAGAAGCCCCTCTGTTTGCTCTGTATCAGTTACACTCCTTCATTTCTCCCCAAAAATAACCATTTTCTTGACATTTATTGTAATTACTTTTTTGTACTTCTATGTAGGTGCATTCCTAGGCATAACAATTTAGTTTTGCCCATTTTATTTGATTTGTCTTTTAATTCTTTTAATTTAGAAGTTGTCCCTCCATCACTTTCTTTTTCTCACAATTTCTCTATTGAAAATAAATATCCACAGAACAGATTTTGCTAATTGCATATTCATGGTGGTGTTCAACATGTTCCTCTGTCCTCTTTATTTCCGTAGTCGTTAGCTGGATCCAGAGGCAGCATCAGGTTTAATGCATGGATGAGATCATTCATTAGTCAGGTCTGTACGTGGTGGTGTGTTCTTTCATCAAGAGGCACATAATATCTTGTTGTTTCTCTTTATGTGATGTTACATCTATCTATGCTCAATGTATTGACTGGGGATTACAAACGACAATATTCTTATATTATTTCTTTTGCATTTATTGGTTGGAATAATTTTATAAAGAAAAACTTCTCATCAACTGGTTGGTTACCTAGTGATACACTTCACTTAGGGGAGTCAGAATAAATGCTTGCGTCTTCCTTTTATATACCAATTTTTACAGTAATGAATTCCTATTCATCTGAACATGAGTAATTAGTACGTATGAGTCAGAATCGACTTGAAGGCAACGGGTTTGGTTTATTTTATGACTAGTTAGTGTGTATATAATTATGAACTCACAGATTTGAATATATTTGATAAATTTTTTAATTGAAAATGTTATTTTTATTGAGACAAAATTTGCTACATCTTTGGCCAGTGAGAGCTTCTTCAAATGGTCTCCAAAGCCCTTCCAATAGGACTGTAGATGTTCCAGGCCCATTTACTGTCCCAGATCGACAAGCAGCATTTTATTCAACAAGTTCTGTTTCCTCTTAGTGGAAAATGATATTTTAAAACCACAGTCTGGGCAGTCTAGATGCTCATTCTCTTTGGCTGATCGTTGTTTGTAGTCCTTTAATAGATTTTTGATATATTCTACCCAGCATTTTTTTTTTCAGCAGGAGTTTTTTTCAGATTATTTTGTCCAACATATGGTAGGAAACTACAGCCTATCACCTACTGCTTAACTTAGAGTATTATGCTGTATTTCTACAGCATGAATATTCATCTAAAGTTCAATATTAATGTCTAGGTCATAATTCTAAATATTAGTCCTCCATCTGTGGATATTTAGTCTTTTTAAAAAAGACCTTTTTTATAAACAACATTTCTTGTAAATAAATCTTTGTATACAGCCCTAGTGATTTCCTTAGTTAAAGCTTCTTCAGATAGAATTGCAGATTCAAATTTTCTAAGTATTTCATGTGTTTGAAACAGATTTCATGCCACTATCTCTTTTCTTTCTATTCTGTTTGCTATTTTACTTGAGAGCAGAAAAGACACAGGCCATGGGACATGAGTATTCTTGTATTTTTGGCATTTTCCCCCATCACTGTAAATTAAGCCTAATGGCAGTCTGGTTGTTCAGTAAGCCTGACAGAAACTTGATCCATATATCTGATCCCCCAGAATCTGATCAACACTGAGCAAACTGGTAAAATCCAGCTCCTGCATCTGTAACACTAAGAAGCCAACCTTGGATCTGAGTTGGTCCCTTATCTGTAGCTCAGCTGGAGCAGCCTGACAATACCCAAGACATGGACATCTCTTAGGTGGGACAAGAGCAAATGAGAGAAATATGCTGAAATTGCCCTTACTGTAGAAGCTCCAAACAAAGTCACAGAGGCCCAAACTGTATTCTCCCTCCAACTCATCTGCTCCCCTCACCCCCACCACCAAGAGGAGGCTTAGACTCAAGCATCAGCCCTCTCCCTGTCTCTCCTCAGTAACCAGCAAGGTATTGGGAACACAGACTGCACCCAGTTACTCTATCCCCTATAATGAGTCCTTCTGTAAGAAGCCCTGGTAGAGTGGGCACGTGTCTGGGCACACACATGGGCATGCAGAAACCGCAAAGAAACCGCTTTCTTTGTGCTTAGCGTGGAGCCCTAGGTCCTGGAGGTTAAGAAAGGCAGAATCGTTTTCTTGGGAACAGATCAGCATGTATTCTACATTTGAGGGCCATCCCACAAGGCGTGACATCCTGAGGGAAGGAGGTCAGGCATTAACACAGCTGGCAACCATGGTGTTAAATTGTCCATAAAAGCAGTTGTTAAAGCCAGGGGGAAAATGCAGCCCTTCTGCAGATGCTCCATGGGCTGCTTATTCAGGAATCTCACAAAAGCTCAGGGCTGGTAATGAGGCCTCTGGTCCTCTTCCACGTCTGTCTCAGTGTGACCCACAGGCCATGTGGTCCCCGAACACTGGCGCCTAATTGATGAGGTTTTGATGCATAAATGGCACTCTGATTGCTGGAGTTTCAAGGAGCTGCTGCCAGTGAGGGCTCTGAGGTGAGGGGAAATTTTTACACCTCGTTCCCAGAGCCCAGCTAATGTCTGTTACCAAATGAAATGAAAACTAAGTTAGGGAGAAATGGAAAAGAGGAGGGGAACCAATGCCTCCAGGCCAAATTCTGTAATCTGATAGTCCCTTCTCAGGAAAAAGCTGGAGAACAAAATGCCCCTGGAATACCTTTGGCTCATTCAGCTCTTGAAGAGTCATCAATTTATTTCCTTTCAGACTGCGGATGGTACAGCTGGTTCTGGGAGGTTACTTTAATAGGAAAAGCAAATGCCTCAAAAATGAGGTGCTGTGGTTGCATTTGCATATATTGTAAAATGCTTCCTTCATGGAATGGAAGCAGATAGACTGGTGAAAATCTTGGCTTAGCCATCTTACAGCTCTGGGCAAGTTTCTTCCTTCTCTAAGCCTCATTTTCATCCTCAGTAAAATTTGGGGTGGAATAGGTAACTTGCAGCATTATTATGAAGATTAGAGGGAATAATAAATTCATGCAAGTAGCTGGCACACAAGGGTGCGTTCAGACCCCTCGCCTTCCACCACCTCTTCATGACCCTTTCGTTTTTCTGTTACTGCTGGTAGGCAAACTGAGTGCTCTGTCTGAATAGCAACAACAGCAAAAACAGCAGTAAAAACTGACTTTTAGCTTATGTTTGCCATATTCAAAGCATTGTGATGAATGTTTCAAGATGGAGCATCTTGGGGTATCCTTGTAGTGTACCTAGGTTAGCAGCACGTAGTGGCACCCCTTTCCTTAAGCCCCTCTTCCCATCATTTTCTGCCTCACCTGCAGCAAAGTTTGTATCCCTTTCAACTCCCTTGCCTCCTTTCTCAGGCAATTCAGGGGTTAGAGCTGCTCTAAACCTGGATTCTAGTTGCCAGGCTTGGTGGTGGAGTTGGAAGGCTCCCGCAGGTGTGAGCGTGAAATAAAGGGCTGCAGGTCTCCAGGTTATACATGGAGGTGAGTCAGGAAGCAAGGGAAGGTTTTAGATGGTGAAAGGTAAAGGAGTAAGAAGAGGCCATTGGTGGTTCAGTAGCAGAACTCTCGCCTTCCATGAAGGAGACTCAGGTTCGATTTTTGGCCAGTGCACCTCATGCACATCCGCCACCCATCTGTCAGTGGAAGCTTGCAGTTTGCTATGCTGCTGAACAGGTCTCAGTGGAATGGCCCAGCTCAGGCTGCCATGAGCTGGGGCCGACTCAATGGTAGCTAACAACAGCAACAGAGGAGTAAGAAGGTCTGCAGTCTTTAACTGTCAAGGGAGCTGAAAGGGGATTCAGTGGAAAGATCCTGGAAGTATTCCAAAAGCAACAGTATTCGGAGCAAAGGCATAGTTATGGTTTTCCTCTAGCTGAACCTGTAAGAAGAGCAGGCCCGCAGCAGACTTTCTTCCTCAGGTGGGACATGACTGTTGTCCCCTGTGTTTTGTTATATTTGATTTTTGTTTGTTTTTGAAAAAGTTTAATGCACTGTAGGCAGAATACATGGGAGGTGGGCTTCTATAACCTTTTGTGCAAGCTCTGTGGGCTTTATAGCAGACTATGCACTCTGGCCAACAATGAAGTTACACGGATTTGCCATCTGTATTTTGTTGCTGTTGTTAGTTGCCGTTGAGCGTCTACATAGCGTATTCCTATTCCCACCTACATCTATAAAAATCAAAATTTAAAAAGTGGCCAACAGTCACTTTCTCTACTTCCTCATTTCCCAATCACAACTACTCAACACAGGTCCATCTGGATTCTTCCCCTATGATTACAATGCAGCTTTGCTTGCCAAGGTCCTACCAACCAATGGCCTGCTAATTGCTAAATCTAATGATCTCTTTCCCATCTTTATTTTACATGCCCTTGCTACAGCATGAGGCCACTACAATTGAATTCTCTCTCTTCTTTTGTTTTGACACCACTCATTGCCTGTTTTCCTCCTTCCTCTATCCTCTTAATTCACTTGCTCAAATACCCTCGCAATGTACAACTCTTTGCTTTCGAAAGGATTTGACTTCTAATGTGCCTGGTTTCCCAAATTATTGAGTCTTTTGGAGATTCTGGTATAGATTGGGTTTGTGCCTTGCTTTCCCTGCTGCCTGTTTGGGATTCAGCATTCTCAAACCTCAAGAAGTTTATCACCTGAATTAATAAATACATGCACGTACAGCAACACAATTTCTGAGACGTTATGTCTGGATATATCTTTATAAGGGCCTCCAGTCCTCTGACTTGACCACATGATCTGTCTTTGGATCCTCTAATTTCCTTACCTTTGATTTCTTCCCTCTCTCTCTCTTTTTCTTTTTGCTACATATACTGTGAGAGTTCCTCAATGCTACCTCTAAAAAATTGTCCTTAGTTTTTATGATTTCATCGTATTATTTTTATAATTTCCAGGGTCTCCTTTTGAGGTGTCACTGTTTCATTATTTGGTACCCTGTTCCTGTTGCATGGTTGCCCTCTTTTCTTATTTCAAAGCAGAGAGATAGGAAAATTTTCTCTCCCTACTTTGTCTATTTCCTCTAAACTGTGTTTATATTTGCTTGGTCTCTATATTTCATACTAAAAACTTTCCTCAACCATTTGGCAATCCTTGGTTTCCAGCTCTTGTCTTGGAGCAGTCATTATGAAGCTGACTGGAACCTCTGAGTGTGTGGCTGTGACATGTAGACTGTAGGGTATCTGGCTGGACCATTTAGATTAGATAGGAAAACTCTCATATTGATTTCTTTAGGTCTTTTCCCTTGGGACTATCATATTCCCCAGAGGTGACTCTACTAGTGTCTTACTTAGCAGGTGAAGAGCTGGTTGCCAGCATTCTTGGAGCTGAATAGAAAAATAAGACAGGGGCTGTCAGTCTCCAGTACCCATTCATACACTACTTCCCCTGTTTTTAGTACACTGACTCTGTCCTAACCGTGCCTGGTGTCCACCAGTACTGACAACTGCTGTTGTAGTTTCTCAAAACATACATCCCTACTCTTTTGTCAAGGTGAGGGTAAGGCTGTCAACAAGATAGGCTGAGTTGGTGAGAGGATCTGACTGCTTCTTAAATAGAATTTCAACCAGCCCTTATTCACTTAGCTCATTCCCTTCAGCTTGGCTTCTAGTGTGCCTGGCTTCCCCAATTTTTGAGTCTTTTGGAGATTCTAGTATAAATTGGGTTTTTTTTCTGGGATTTCCCTGCTGCCTGTTTGGAATTCAGTTTTCTCAAGCCTGAAGCTGTTTATTCACCTGAATTAATAATACATGCACATAGAGCAACACAATTTCTGAAACTGTTTATGTCTGGAAATATTTTTATTTAGTTCTCACACTTGAATGAGAATATGACTGGGGATACGTTTTGTTCAAAAATTTTTTCTCATTAATTTAGAGACAGTCTCTATTGTCTTCTTAAAACAAGTGATACTAATGATAAATTTCGTTTCCATCTCCTCATGTTTTCTTAGGTGATCTTTTAGAAAATATCCATAAGCTATTATAATTTTCTTTATTCTTTGGTTTTCTGAAGTTTCTCTTTCTGAATTTGCTATGAAATATATGGTAAAACTTCCAAATCTGTTTTCCAATTCTCCTAACTTTTCCTGCATTTGTAAGATAATTTCTCAACTAAACGTTCCATCTCATTAGTTGGCTCCACAGCTATATCCACTCTGTACATCTCTTCAGTTTAACATTTTAACATTGCCTTTTTCATTTAAGAATCTTAATTGGCCCTTATGTTATGAATGCAAAATTCTGCCTTAACATGCTGATTTAAAAAAAAAAAAAAACTTTGTCTATTGATTTTGATGCCTCTTTTTCTGCTATTGCTCTTCCTCAGATGTTGATGGTACATTAGGAATTTCTTTTTGCCTGTTTAAGTGGCTGGTCTTCTGTGATGATGAGAAGGTAGCGCTATAAGGTGGATGTCCTGGTAACTATTCTTCCGGTGAGATGATGCGATGCACCTTTCCTTCTTTTTATCACCAGACACAAGGCACTACTCCTCCTCTCCCCTGCACCCTTCAGACTTACCTGAGTGTGGGGTCAAATACCTGTGCTGTGACTGCTGGGCACAGGTGAAGGAGGGAGGGAGAGGCCAAGCTGCCTTGCTGTTCTTTCTGTTGTTCTCCAACCAATCACTCTCCAGTCTCCTTGCCTCTGCTTTTCATGCTCACCATCTTAGAGCATGGGGCAACTCCAGATCTGCTCCCATCTTGTATATAAGTTCTCTCCTGAAAGAATTTTGGGCCTGGTATCTTCACTCATTCTAATACAATCTGCCTTCCATTTTTGAAAGATTCTTCATAAGTTTTGGTTCACTGGTGTGTTGGCTAAAAAAAAAAAAAAACAAACTTATTGCTGTCAAGTCAATTCCAACTCATAGTGACCCTCTATGACAGAGGAGAACTGACCGATAAGGTTTCCAAAGATTTCCAGGGAGCAGCTGGTGGATTCAAACCACTGACCTTTTGATTAGCAGCCGAGCTCTCAACCACTGCGGTACCAGTGTTATCTTCCCCAACTTCCACTACTATTATAGATATAGATTAGAGATAGAGATAGATATATAATTATATACTATAATTATA
>NW_004444000.1:11113544-11148622 GCF_000243295.1 Trichechus manatus latirostris | reverse complement strand
GTGATAGGAATATTCCTGTTGGTGTCAAGTCAATTTTGGTGAATAGCTATCCTATAGGACAGAGTAGAAATTCCCCACAGGGTTTCCAAGGCTGTAATCTTTAAGGAAGCAGATTGCCACATCTTTCTACCATGGAGCAGCTGGTGGGTTCAAATTGCCAGCCTTTCAGTTAGCAGCCAAGTGCTTAACTACTGCACCACCAGGGTTCCTTGATAGGAATGTAGCCTGAGGCTTAAATGCATTCAAGTATCTTGTACTCATCCCAATATCTTTACTCAAAAATATCTCCTCATTTATTCTTATGCACATTTTGATCTGCCCTCCATCTCTACTACACCACCCTTACTGCCCTTGCTAAGGTTATTAATATTCCTCCATATTGAAAAAGTCAATGGAAATTTTTATCTATCATTTCATTAGACCTCTCAATAGCCTTTAACTTCATCTATAATTCCCTCCTCCTTTTACCTTAACTCTTGTATCCCCTCGTTTTTCTCCTGTCTCTTGGGTGCTCCTTCTTAGTCATTTCTGTAGACACTCTACCTTGACCAGATCTGTGAATGCTGGAATTATTCAGTGCTCAGTTCTGAGTCTTTTTATTTTTTTTCTCCTTCATGGTGACTTCTTCTATTTAAATAAATTTAAATGCCAACTAGAATCTGATGAATCTGAAGAATATATACATATATCTCAGGTCCTGCTTCTGAGCTTCAACTCAGATATCTAACTGCCCATGTGATTTGGTCCCTTGAATGTCATCCCACAGTAAGATCATCTAGTCGGTAATCCACATCAGAAAATTGCCTCTCTTCTTTGTATTCATAGTCAATTGGTCCCTAAATCTGTCAATTCTATTATAATGTATATCTCTTGGATTAGTCTCTCCCCAATTCTTTAAACCAATACTGGTACAGGCCTTCATCCTCATTATCACAGGTTGGTTTCTTGGAGATACAAACCCTAAAATGGAGATTAGCAACTCGTGTGGAGGTCATTTACCAGGGAATGCTTTAAGGATCAAATTCTTGACCAGAGGGGAAGGAAGTAGGACTGAGCAGAATGAGAAACTGAGCTGCAGTCATTCCCATAAAGGCTTCATAGGAGCCCAGAGGGAACACTGTAGATGGTTTGGCTTTCAAAGTTTTTCCAAGTGGGATAAGAGAGGTGAATCTTTGTACCTATTATGGATTGAATTGTGTCCCCAAAAAATATGTGTGTCAAGTTAGCCAGTCCATGATTTCCAGTATTGTGTGATTGTCTACCATTTTGTCATCTGATGTGATTTTCCTATGTGTTGTAAATGCTACTTCTATGTTGTTAATGAGGGGGGATTAGAGGCAGTTATGTTAATGAGGCAGGACTCAATCTACAAGATTAGGTTGTGTCTTAAGTCATTCTCTTTTGAGATATAAAAGAGAGAAGCAAGCAGAGACACATGGGGACCTCATATCACCTAGAAACAAGAGCCAGGAGAAAAACGCGTACTTTGGACCCTAGGTCCTGTGCCGAGAAGCTCCTTGACCAAGGAAGATTGATAACAAGGACCTTCCTCTGGAGCTGGCACAGAAAGAAAGCCTTCCCCTGGAGTTGGCACACTGAATTCAGACTTCTAGCCTCCTAGACTGTGAGAGAATAAACTTCTGTTTGTTGAAGCCATCCACTTGTGGTATTTCTGTTATAGCAGCACTAGATGACTAAAACAGCATGCGATACTAAACAGTGGTTACATGTAAACTGCTCCTGGAAGAATGTGTGTCCTTGGGCAAGACAGTTTTTCTCAGCCAAGGTAATCCTTGAAGAAGTCTAACTGCTGAGGTCCATCTTCTGGCATAAGTTCTTTGTTTTTGAAGGGGACTCTGGGTGGCACATCATAAGCAGTAAAATTAAAAAAATAACAAAACAAAAAAAACTCATTGCCTTCAAGTCCGTCACGACTCACAGTGACCCTATAGGATTCCTCACATAAAATAGTTCATATGGTCCTAATTAGTGAAGGGGTGATTATCCCTGCTTCTCTTTCATTTGGCCTGCTCATAAACCTGAAAAGAATGAAAGATGTCTCATAGTGGATTACTGCAATCTTAATGCTCTGGCTCCCATTCATTAAAGTCCCTATACCCAATATTATTGAAATTACTAACTCTATCCAATCAGCAACGGATAAATATTTTGCTATTATAGATTTGGCTAATATTTTCTATTTAGTGTCTATTTCAACAGCCTCTCAGGCAAAGTTTGCCTTCATCTCTGAAGGGACACACTGTACCTACCTTTACCAGGGTATACATGGGGTATCTCATCGCCTTGCTATCACACAGAGTCTTTGCAGGCAAGATATTAACTGCATCCCCTTTTTCCAGGAGTACAGCTGTGAGATTACATTGATGACATGCCCCTTCAAGGAGATTAATTTGACATAGTGAGTAAGGACACACAAATACTCATAAAAGAGTTTACAAAAAGGATGGGCCATTGTTCCACATATACTGCTGTCAAGAAACAGCTCTGGACTCTCTCAGCAGCACAATGTTAATAAAAGCTCAACTTCTTTAAGTCTTTTTTGGATTCTGGAGATAACATATTCCTCATTTACAACTTTTACTTAAGCCCATTTAGGCTGTTACTGTCAAATTGGCCTACCTTGAATGGAGCTCCTTATGACAAAAGGTTCTAGGATCAGTCCAAATTAAAATCAACAGCCACACCTGTTAGTGCCCTCAGATGTTTCTTCAACTGTGAAGTCTTTAGCAAGACTTTCATGTCCCCTGAATTCTCTGGACCACCTAGGATGGCCATAAGTTGTCCATAGGTTTCTGATGCAAGAAACTTCCCTTCTCGAGCCCCGTGAAATCAGCTGAGTGAACAGCAATGTTGCCTTGATTTATATTTGGGTATTTGTGAGGCAAAAGATTCCCAGATTTTTTTTACGTCAAATGGTTAAAACTCTTAGGCAAACGGGTCAAGGGTTTTTAAACATGCACACATGGGGTTATTTGCTGACCAAGTCATCCAGTGCCAATTGTGCTGACCCTTGTGTCTTGTACTTCACCAGGAACATCCTGGTTAAGGGATAGAAACTAGCAAATTCCCACCAAGCTCCATCAATTGTGGTGACAATACTATCCATAAAGTATACAAACTCCCATTACTATTCACTCAGTTGATTTCAAGGAGCTCCCCAAGTAGTCAAGGGGTCTGGAAAAGGGGTGACTTCCTTCAGCACTGTGCCATCTGGCCAGGGACTGGGGATAGGGGAGACCACCACCTTCTGTAGGCGGGATATGCTAGAGGGCCCAATTTTGACTCCATCTGGTAGCAAGGAAGTCTTTATAGCAGCACAAGATGACTAGGACAGCAAGCCTGATAAGGTACCCCATATGTATTCTAGTAAAGGTCAGTACAGTATGTCCCTTCAGAGGTGAAGGCAAACTTTGGCTGAGAGGCTGTTGAAATAGACACTAAATAGAACATATTAGCCAAATCTATAATAGCAAAATATTTATCCATTTCTGATTGGATAGAGTTAGTAATTTCAATAATATTGGGTATAGAGACTTTAATGAATGGGAGCCAGAGCATTAAGATTATAGTAATCCACTATGAGGCATCATTCATTCTTTTCAGGTTTATGAGCAAGCCAAATGAAGAAGTGGGAATAATCACCCCTTCACTCATTAGGCCCTCTTTTGATTTACATTGGGTCATATTAACTATTTTATGTGAGGAGTCCTTGGAGTCCCATTTTCTCAAGCCAATTTGAAAGTGCAAAACACTTAATTTAATTTTAAATTATTACTCGTTGGACTGGAGCCTCCATGCCCACTAGGGAGTATTTTAGGACAGTGGGTGCTGTGGCCATGGAGGACTTAGGCAAGATAATATTTCTGATGGTTAAGATGAGGCGTAGCTATTTGTCCTCTATTTGTATTCAGTGACTTCCCTAAGATTGTAGAGGGTGCAGTGTTTGAATTTCCTCTTCTGAATCTGGCTTGAATTTCTGGCAGTCCCTTGTCAATGTTCTGCTGCAACCACTTTTGAGTTATCTTCAGCAAAAATTTACTTGCATGTGATATTAATGATATTGTTCGATAATTTCAGCATTCTGTTGGATCACATTTATTTGGAATGGGCACAAATATGGACCTCTTCCATATCAATTGGAAACTGCCAGAAATTCAAGCCAGATTCAGTAGAGAATGTGGAATGAGGGATATCATTGCTGATGTCAGATGGATCTTCCCTGAAAAAGAGAATTATCAGAAAGATGTTTACCTGTGTTTTATTGACTATGCAATGGTATTTGACTGTGTGGATCATAACAAATTATTGATAACATGGCAAAGAATGAGAATTCCAGGCACTTAACTGTGTTCATGAGGAATCTGTACATAAACCAAGAAGCAGTCATTGGAATAGAACAAGGGGATACTGTGTGGTTTAAAAATCAGGAAAGGTGTGTATCAGGGTTGTATTCTTTCACCATACTAATTCAATCTGCATGTTGAGCAAATAATCTGAGAAGGTGGACTATATGAAGAAGAATGCAGCATCAGGACTGCAGGAAGACTCATTAACAACCTGTATTATATGGATGACACAACCTTGTTTGCGGAAAGCGAAGAGGACTTGAAACGCTGATGAAGATCAAAGACTACAGCCTTCTGTATGGATTACACCTTAACGTGAAGAAAACAAAAATCCTCACAACTGGACCAATAAGCAACATCATGATAGTTGGAGGAAATATAGATGTTGTCAAGGATTTCATTTTACTTGAATCCACAATCAACACCCATGGAAGCAGCAGCCAAGAAATCAAACGAAGCATTACACTGGGAAAATCTGCTGCAAAAGACTTCTTTAAAGTGTTAAAAAGCAAAGATGTCACTTTGAGGACTAAGCTGCACCTGACCCAAGCCATGGTATTTTCTATCGCTTCGTGTGCATGTGAAAGTTTGACAGTGAATTATGAAGACTGAAGAAGAATTGATGCCTTTGAATTATGATGTTGGCAAAGAATATTGAATGTACCATGGACTGCCAGATGAACAAACAAATGTATCTTGGAAGAAGTACAGCCAGAGTGCTCCTTAGAAGGGAGGATGGTGAGACTTCATCTCATGTACTTTGGACATGTTATGAGGAGGGATCAGTCCCTGGAGAAGGACATTATGCTTGGTAAAGTAGAGGGTGAAAGAGAGGAAGACCCTCTCCGAGATGGATGAACATAGTGGCTGCCATGATCAGTTCAAGCATAACAAAAATTGTGAGGATGGTGCAGTACCAGGTGGTGTTTCGTTCTATTTGTATGTAGGGTCACTATGAGTCAGAACTGACTTGATGGCAGCTAACAACAGTGTTTGAATTTAGTAGGATCTCCAGGTAAAATTGTAATTTCAGCCCATGTATTGATTAAGTCCATGAAGGTTTGCCAGTTGGCACATTTCAGTAGAGGTTTAAGTTCATTTAAAACTTATATTGTAGAGGCCCAAAGACAATCAGTGCCATTTTATCTTTTTGCTGTATAAATTCCTTCAGTAAATTTTGGATTTCCAATTGTATCAAATCATAGACCTTTGTTTTGTTTTCCTCCCCCTTTATCCAGGTTTCTTTCTTTCCTTTTTTTAAATCACTCGATACACTTTAGGTAGGGGAATTCTCTCTACCTTGCTCATATTTAAGATTTCTTCCTCCAGAGAACCTCCAATCAGTGTCATCAGGGTAGTGCCCTCCCCCATTGCCATAATTGCTTTATAGGGTTTAAGGACCCTGGCTTAAGTTCAGTAGGAATCTACCAGTTTTCTGTACCACAGGGGTTCCATGTGTGTTTTTCTCTATGATTCTGAAGATCAAGATCTTTGCTGCAGCTGAGGTACAGGCAGCAAGGTGGCACAGTGGAAGAGTGCTGGGCTCATCACCCAGAGGCTGAGGAATTGAAACCATTCTTTGCTGGGCCCTGCCTTTTCCACTGTATGTGGCTTTCTTTCTTTTCTCTCAGTAAAAATTCCCATTGAATATTTTGGATTTCTAGCCATGTAAAGCCACAACTTTTAGTTTCTGTCTCTGTCTGATCACCTACGGTGTGGATCTTCTTGGTAATTATAGGTAAAAGTTTAGGAGCCCAGACCTGTGTCTTGTGGGTAGCTGTTTCCCCCTCCAGGGAGTGCCAGTCAATCACCCTGGGGTTAGGTCCACTTGCAGTAAGGTCATTCTATCTATGACTCTGCATGGGGGCCATCAAGCCCCATGATGGCAAGATTAGCTCTTTGGCATGCTGATAAGCAACAGTGCCAAGCAGAGCCCCGGCACATTGACTAGAGGTTTTACTTTGTAAGAGAAGTTGAGCTATCCCCTCTGGTGTTCTAGGAAGGGCTGGGACCAAATGCCTTTTTCCTTTTTCTTTTCCCATCAGTGCCTGCGCTATGAGTCACATGGATGTGTACCTCGCAACCCTTGGGGATCAGGAGAGTGTGTGTGTGTGACAGCAGCAAGGCAAACAGCAGTGCAGGAGATGAAGATCGTGACCATTGCCTGAACAACAATGACTTGTGAGGCAAATGAGGTGTCATACATAATTCTCCTCAGGGTGGTAGTCTCCTGCATTTCAGCAAATTTCAAAAAGGGCCATCCCCAGGCCCATGTCGGAGGTGCAATATCATAAACAATGTCCATGCATCTGCTCAAAGCAGCCAGTGACAGTCACTAGGCTAGATCCAGTGACCAGAGAACTCTAGCCCAACCCTTGATATTTGGGACTCAAGTGCCAACTGGTTAAGATGCTGTGTTGTCACCAACTTTACAAGACTTTACTTAGAGACCACCTGCCAAACAGGCCAGACCTGGCAGCACATCATGCTGGGGCATAGTCAATTAAAAACAGTTCTTAGCTTGGACAGGAGAACGTTTAAGGGTGGGAAGAGAAGACAACATCTGAAAATTCAGTGCCACACAGGCCAAAGTGCAAGTTTGCCAACAACTGATGGTTCCTTCCCAGGCAGCATTTTCCATGTCATGGAACCAGTTAGTTATCCAAGAGCAGTTAGTTAAAGCTACCAGGTGTCCTTACTTATGGTTGGGTCATTCTATTCATGACACCAAGTGTTTTAATTGCCTTCTGTTCACCCATTTGGGGAGGGAAAGATTCTTGCCTTAGGGTCATGAGAACGGTTGACCACTCAGCACCTGGCACTGAATGGATGAGGTCAACAGCAGCTTATTAGTCACATTTACTCACAGCCTGAGAGAGGAAGACAGTACATGGGGGTTGCGTCTGGGAATAAAATGAACTAGGTGCTGTATGAGGCAGGCTTTGTAGTGTTAAGAGGGTCGGGTATCCATGCAAGGATGTGGTTGACTTGGTTAGACAAATTTCTAGGCTGGCAGGGAACTGAAACTCGCTACTCAGGAATAAGCAGGAACCGCACCTGGTCACCTTTCACAAGGAGGGTTGTTTGACCAGGAGACCTTATCTGGAGGAGCATAGTGGAATGAGGAACTTGCAGTTAGCCCATTGGAAACTCTTTTGACTTTATCAGATGTGAAGTCAGCACATAACATTGGGCAAAGCTTCATGGACTTAATCAGCTGTAATTGGAAAGCAACAGGAAGCCATTACAATGATATAATAAAGTATTCTTTTTAAAGATTCATTCTAGCCACTATGTGAGAATAGATTTGGGGGGAGAGAAACTGAAAGCCCAGAAAGACCAGTTAGCAGGTTGTTTCAGAGACCCAAAAAATGCGTGTTGGATGCATGAGGTGTCAGGCCTCTGCTGTCCTTCTTTGCTACTGTTTTGTTGCCTCTGGTCGTAACGACGTTATTTCCTTCTCCATTTGGCTGTCTTCTATTCCTCCTTTAAAACTCAACTCGGGTGCCATCTCTTCTGGTAAGTCTTGCCTAACTTCCACATCAGGCAAAATGCTTCTCCTATGCCCTGTTATCACTCCCTGTGATTGCCTCTTTCGTATAGCCCCTATCACACAGTACTTTAATTTTTTCTAATTGTCTAAACTGTGATCTTTTCAGAAACAGTGGCTAATTCCTTGTCAGCTTTTAACTTCAAGCCAATTATAGTAACGATATAAAGTGTACGCCCCATAGCTATTTGTCGAGCTAATCAGCACATGAATAAAGATGCCATAGCAATAGCAGGCCATGGGCAGGCTAGCAGGGCAAAGTGTAACCTGATCTTTCTCTTGCAGCAGCTTGATCAGGCTTGAACAAACTACACCAAACAGACTGGACGCGTCTTCATGACGCCAGACTCCAGCAGAGAACTCAGGGTCCTCGGAAGGCAGCATATTATTGTGGGGGAAGAGACTGGATTTTGAGCCAGAAGATCTGGTATCGATTCTGCCTTTTTCATTTATTAGTAATGTGACTTGGCAAGTAAGTTAACTTCCTAGGACCCTCGTAACCTAATCTGTAAGAGTATGAGATTGGATTAGAGCATCTCTAAGGTCTCTATAAAATCAGATGATTGAATTATTTGTCAAGCAAAAGTCTGATTTTCTTCTGGGAAGTTCCACTCTGAACAAACTCCAAATTGCAAATTCCTGCCTAGTTTTGCCCTACACAGACACTACCCCTGTTGTATTTGACAAATTTGGGGTACTTTTCTCTCTGCTCAACCAGTCTGCTCCAGAGTGAGGCTACATACATCTCTGAATTCCAGACAGGCCATTTATTAGTGGAGAAGACCCAGGATCTTGCCTATTTCCTATAATAACCTGAAACACCTCAGGTCCCACGGAGAGAAAGCAGAAAGTCTGCAGACGTGCATTATCACTGAGAATATTCTGGATAACTCTGGAGACAGCAAGTTCTCACTAGGTATAAGTAGAGACTCTCTCTGTCCTAGGGTAATCTTATATCTGTTAGATCCCTCTCAGCATCTATGTAAGAACTAGTATGCACTGGTGACTCAATAAATATGATACCATAGCAGAATTTGAGCTGCTCCCATAAGTAAAGAAAGAAGGGAAATTTATAACTCCATGTTATTTAAATACTCACTATTACTTTTCTTATTTAAAAAATACCTTTTTAAAAAAATATATAAAAGGAACATATATGCCCAACTCAATGTGTAATTGGTTGGCCACTCTATATAATGTACATAACATACTGATTGCTTTTCCCTTAAATGCAAATTTCTGCTATATTTTACATATGGAGAAATAGAGACACAAAAAAGTTATATTTTTTGCTTAGTGTCTCAATGTTGGTTGTAATGGAGACAAAAACATTTGAATCTCATGAAATTAACTGTGCCAGTGGGTATGTATCCTTTACTTAGAATTTTTCTTTTTCTCTGGAAAAACAATCCTTAAATAACGTTGGTCCAGCAGATTGCAAAACACGTTTTTGGCTGCATGTTTTGAGTTTCACAGCAGAGCACAATTCTGGCAAAGAGAAAAGTTATGGGGAAATCAGATTCTGCTTCTGATTCACTTTCCATTACTAGAGCAATAGGTCGTGGGCTCCTCTGATGGTCTGTGAGCGTCATTGTCCATGTTCAAGAGTATCTGTGACTAATGCATGGGCCATCCACCATGTGGCTGTGCCTGAGACTGGAGTCATTATGACTCTCTCCCCTGTACTTGCAACGTATTTCTGTTTTTTGTTCTGTCAAATGTCTGACTGTGTCCTACAGATGCATAAACACTTTATACCTGGAGAGGTCAGCTTGTGGTTATGGGTCAGGAATGTGGCCACGATCATTGAACTTTAAAAACAGAGTATAGAGAACTTGTAGATCTAAATATGAGATCTTAGTCTTTCTTCCTTCTACCCACCCACCCATCTATTTATCTATCTAGTCTACCTACCTACCTACCTACCTATCTACCTACCTATCTACCTACCTACCTACCTACCTACCTACCTATCTACCTACCTACCTACCTATCTATCTACCTACCTACCTATCTACCTATCTATCTACTTACCTACCTACCTATCTACCTATCTATCTCTCATACACACACAGAAGCACGCACACACAACCATAGTTAATATTGTAATTAGGGTTGTCCTCCAAAAGGGAAAGAATAAACACCGTAGAAGCCATTGTGTCTGGCTCAGAGTAGACAATATTATTAAACTGGTGTTCAGTAGAGAGGATCACAAGCCCCAACTGAACAGGACAGCCCAGAAAACGCACAGTTATTAAACTGGGGTGATCAAGAAAAGAGGTCATGAAGATAATCTTTCTGTAAGAGAAGGAAACTCTCACATAACCCTGTGCAGGGTATGGCAACTGTATTAGCTTCGAAATGCCCTCTGAGATCATGAATAAAAGCTCTGAGACAAGTAGCAATTATAAAAATAAGAAAGCATCCTCAGTGTAATATATCTCATGTATTACAGTTGTTTAATAATATCTTTACTGCGTCTTTCTAGTACACAAAGTCTAGAATTCCCAAATTAGCCATTGAGGGTTTCAAAGTGTTTTCCCAGTCACCTTTGTTTCCCATTACTAGCATGCTAGCTCGATTATTCTTTTGTGCTAGAATGAAAATGCTTCTCTATTGTAGGACTAAGAGGCTGATTTGTACACAAGATGAAATTACCTGAGGTGTCTTTCTCTCTTACACACACTAAACCTTCCTAGGATGTTGATTTGATGTGTTCCTACTGGGCACAACCCACTTAGGGGTATCCCAGCAGGTTGTGGGAAGGAGACACTCCAGAGACTAGACCCTTCCCCCATCTCTCCCCCAACATTGGGAATCAGGATACTTTGTTTCAATAACATTTGGTACCAATGCTTCAACAACCCTTCCCTTGCTGTGATTCAGTATTGACACTGTTCTTTCAGTTTGGGCTTCTGTTGTACTTTTTTTGCCCTTATAACGATTTGTGGTGTCTCTGGAAAAAGGGTACTTTAAAATCCTCTAAAAAGCATTACAGAAATGAGGCCAGAGCCTTAATATTTGATTCTTTCAAAGAAATTGAGTAAGACATCCTTAGAACCGCCACCTCTTGTAGGTATCCTCATTCTATACCATGGCAACCAAGGTCTAATTTAAAAGTGAACTTCTTCATGGCAGAGCCCTGTTTTATCTATGAATCCTGACACCCAGCACATTCACGGGCACACAGCAGGTGATCAGTACCGCTTCAGTTAATTTAAATAAATGAAAACATAGCCAGTATTTCTCTTCTGTCTTCCTCTGTCATTATTCATACAGATATTTTCACACCATATAAATCATACCCATTACCGTCGAGTCAATTCCGACTCATAGCAACCCTATAGGACAGAGTAGAACTGCCCCACAGATTTCCCAAGGAGGGTTGGTGTATTTGAACTGCCAACCTTTTGGTTAGCAACCATAGCTCTTAACCATTGCACCACCAGGGCTCCATATAAATCAGAGCCAGTTTAATATTCCATCTTTTTGGAGATGAGCTAAGTGACTTTTCCAAATTTCATATGAATAGTTAACACCTGGTTAAAACCCAGGTGTCCTGCAGCCCAGATCTGAATAGCTGAGGTCTACACAGAAGCTACTGTGTGTCAGGCCCTATGCAGTGGATGAAGAGTTGAATAAGACATAAACTCTTCCTGGAGAGGATTATTTTCTGACGGGGGTGAAACTGACTCAATATTGTGTTAATGCTATGGCTATTTCTGTAATGGAAGTGGCACACAGTGACCACACAGTTCTTGGCACTCAGTGGACACAGTGTAACCATTTGTTGAATGAATGCTTTTGAATGTCTGAATCATCACAAACGCATCTTGATGTAAATTGTTAGTTCACCTTGATTTCATAGTGGTGGAAAATGAGACTCTGGAAGGAAAAAGTTATGGAGAGTATTTGGGAGAAGGGCTACATGCGATTTTGCCCAGCCTTACCAAAATCGAGCTCATTACCACTGAGTCCTGTGGTCCTAGAGAGTAGAGAAGTTTGGAAGGAACTATCACCATTTGGGTATAAGTGGTGTGATAGGTAACGTGAGAAATTTCTGTATAGTCCCTCTGACGTTTGGGATATTTTTCATGTCTAGAGGCAAAGTAGAAATATTAAAGTCATTCTAATTAAAATTAGAGATTCATATGAATAGAATTCAAATTAAAATTTCATGAGCAAATGATGAGGGAAAAAATATTCTTGCTTTTGTCTTCATAGACCACCTGCTTCTCACCTGGAATATCTGCAGGGAGATCTTGTTCTAGGGTCACTATCCAGCATAGAGCTTGGGTTATCTCCCACTTTTCAGGATTTTCATGGAATTTTTCTTTAAAACTTACACTCGTCATTCCAGGAAGGGTGCATATCAACTGCTAAAACCATCAATTCATTTCTAAAGCCTCTTTAAGCTTTTCTGTTATGCAAACCATAGATAAACATTTTATTATTTATTGCTTTCACTAGGAAGATATAGAAATAGACTGTTTGGTCCCTGATGGAGCAGGAGAAAAGTGGGGTGCAGAACTCAAATTCTAGTAAAAAGACCAGACTTAATGGTCTGACTGAGACTAGAGGGACCCCAGAAGACAAGGGCCCTGGACTCTCTTATCCAGAACTAAAACCATTCCCAAAGTCAACTCTTCAGATAAAGATTAGACTGGACTATAAGCATAAAATGATACTCTAGAAGAGAGCGTTTCTTAGTTCAAGTAGCTACATGAGATTAAGTGGGCAGCCCCTGTCTGGAGGCAAGATGAGAAGGCAGAAAAGGACAGGAACTGGTCGAATGGACACAGGAAATCCAGGATGCATGATGGACAGATTTCAGAAGAGCTTCCAGACTAAGACTGACTAGGAAGGAAGGTCTGGTGATCTACTTCTGAAAATTAGCCAACAAAAACCTTATAAATTATAAAAGAACATTGTCTGGCTTTATGGATTGAAATATGTCCCCCCAAAATGTGTGCCAACTTTGCTAGGCCATGATTCCCAATACTGTATGGTTGTCCTCCATTTTGTGATCTTATGTATTTATCCTGAGTGTTGTAAATCTTAACTTCTATGATGTAAATCCTAACCATTATAACACAAAGTAAAGTATTATAATGAAATGTGCAAAGACCTGGAGTTAGAACACCAAATGGAAAGAACACACTGGATATTTCTCAAGCTGAAAGAAATGAAGAAAAAATTCAAGCCTTGACTTACAATATTGAAGGATTCTATGGGGAAATATTGAATGACACAGGAAGCATCAAAAAAAGATGGAAGTATACAAAGAGTCACTGTACCAAAAAGAATTGGTTGACATTCAACCATTTCACGAGGTAGCATATGATCAAGAACTGATGGCAATGAAGAAGAAGTCCAAGCTGCACTGAAGGGAATAGAGAAAAACAAGAATCTAGGAATTGATGGAATTCCAATTGAGGTGTTTCAAAAAAAGGATGCAGCCTTGGAGGTGCTCACTTGTCTGTGTCAAGAAATTTGGAAGACAGCTTCCTGGCCAACCAGCTGGAAGAGATCCATATTTGTGACCATTCCAAAAAATGGTGATCCAACAGAATGCAGAAATTATCAAACAATATCATTAGTATCACACACAAGTAAAATTTTTCCGAATATCTTTCAAAAGCGGTTGCAGCAGTACATCTACAGGGAAATGCCAGATGTTCAAGCAGTATTCAGAAGAGGATGTGGAATGAGGGATATCATTACTGATGTCAGCTGGATCATGGCTGAAAACGGAGAATGCAAGAAAGATGTTTTATTGACCATGCAAAGGCATTCAACTGTGTGGATCGTGACAAACCATAGATAACATTGTGAAGAATGGGAATTCTAGAACAGGTCCCTGTGTTGAGATACTCCTAGACTCAGGGGAAGATTGATGACAAGGACCTTCCCCCACAGCAGACAGAGAGAGAAAGCCTTCCCTTGGAGCTGGCACCCTGACTTTGGATGTTTAGGCTCCTAAACTGTGAGAGGGTAGATTTATATTTGTTAAAGTCACCCACTTGTGGTATTTCTGTTAAAGCAGCACTGGATAACTAAAACAGAATTTCATACTGGGAGTAGTTGCTGCTATAACAGATACCTTAAATGAGGAAGCGATTTTGAAATTGTAAATGAGTAAAGGCTAGAAGAGTTTTAAGATGCCTAATGGTAAAAGCCTAGATTGCCTTGAAGAGACTGTTGGTGGAATTATGATGTTAAAGACAATTCTACTGAGGGCTCAGAAGGAAATGAGGAGAGTTGTAACACCAGAGACAGTGGAGATAGTGAGAAGCAGCAGCGGAGAAATGGCAGCAGCACAACCAGGAGACCAAAGCGTGATGACACGGGAGCCATCCACAGAGCAAAAGCTGAGTGCCTCTGAGCAGGATGTTTACTGGTGGAGTGGGGTGCCTCTGGACACTTATCAGTAGAGCCAAAGAGCTTTGTAACACTTGCTTGAGCAGGGCAGAGGACAGTCCAGCCCAAGAGGACGGATGGGCCAAGGGGCTGAGGGGCTGAGAGGACAAGGAACCAGGAAGCAAAAGCTGAAGAGACAACGGGCACAGGAAGCAGAGCTGCCTCAGTCTCAAAGCATAGGGCCTTGTCCTCTGGGGTCTCAAATGGTAGAACCACGGCCTGCTGGGTCTCAATGGGTGGGGCCATGGCCTCTTAGTTTTCAAAGGATCAGATCTTCACCAACTCTATTCCTTAGTGTGGGGCTGCGGTTCATGAGTGGCAGTGGGATGGAGCTGGATCTGCTGCCCAAAGCTGAGGGGCGGGGCTGCCATGCCCAAGGGGCAGAAGAACGGGGCCTGCTGGGACCGAGGGGGTAGGGTAGCCACTCAGACAGACTAGGAGAATGATGCTTCCCAAATTCAAGAAAGCAGAGTTGCCATCCCAATGGGCCTGGAAGGTGGAGCTGAAGCCCAGGGTCAAGGGGCCTCCACCCAGAATCCAGAGACTGTGGCCAACACAGAGACTCTGGAGGGCAGAGTCATGGCCTAAATGGTCTCAGAGAACAGAAGTTTATTTTCAAGTCTTGAGAGCTAATGTAATGTGTTCTGCTGACGTGCTTGTTGCCTGTTATCCTTTCTCTCCCTCCAATTTCTCCTGTTTGTAATGAAAATGTGTACCTTGTGCCTGCTCCACCATCGTACTTTAGAAGCAGATAATGTGTATTCTAGATTTCACAGCTGAAGAGGATTTTGCAGAAGATGAGACTTTGGACTTGGAGATGATTTAAGACTTTTGAGATGATATAATGGGGTAAATGTGTTTTACATGTGATGAGGACATGAATTTTGGGGCCACAGAATAAAATGTTATGAGTTGGATTGTGGTTCCCAAAAATGTGTGCTAACTTGGCTAGGCCATGATTCCCAGTATTGAGTGGTTGTCCTCCATTTTGTGATCTGATATATTTATCCTATGTGTTGTAAATCCTAATCTCTATGATGTTAATGAGGCAGGATTAGAGGCAGTTATGTTAATGAGTCAGGATATAATCTACAGGATTAGGTTGTCTCTTGAGTTAATTTGTTTTGAGATATAAAAGACAAAAGCAAGTAGAGAGGAGAGGAACCTCCTACCACCAAGAAACAAGAGCTGGGAGTGGCGTGTGTCCTTTGGACTTGGGGTCCCTGCACTGAGAAACTCCTAGACCTCAGGGAAGATTGATGACAAGGACCTTCCTCCACAGCTGACAAAGAAAGCCTTCTCCTGAAGCTGGAACACTGAATTCAGACTTCTAGCCTCCTAGACTGTGAGAGAACAAATTTCTGTTAAAGCCATGCACTTGTGGTATCTTCTGTTACAGCAGCACTAGATAACTAAGGCACTGACTCACTTGCTTTGAACGCATTATCAAGAGGGATCAGTTGCTGGAGGTGGACATCATGTTTGGTGAAGTAGAGGGCTAGCGGTCACGAGCGAGACCCTCGTTGTGATGAACTGGCATAATAGCTGCAATGGTGGATTTAAACATGTTGGCGATTGTGGGAATGATGCAGCACCAGCAAAGTTTTGTACCTGTTGTACGTAAGATTGCCGTGAGTCAGAGTTGACTTGATGGCAGCTATCTATCTATCTTAATATTTGAAAAAGCAACTTCCTCCCTTGATTCTAAAAGCTAATTCATGGGTTTTCTACATAGCCATCTTCCTTAGATTGTTTAAGTGTTTCTTTACAGATTATACTCCACAGAACAGAATTGGAGGGAAGAGATGTTTAAAATTAAAGAGACAGGAGTCAATTTTAACCGGCCATCTTCTGCAAGTGAAGCTAAAAGACCTTTGGAAATAAATGCAAGCAAATATAAAGTAGCATGTGCTTTACCAAAAATAATTTACATTCAGCATTTGTTTTTGTTTTGTTTTGTTTCCTGACTAATTATACTCTATAAAGGGAGGTCCCTGTATATCCATTTGTCTAAGGAAGCAAAGGGAAAAAAGAGGAAACTCCTGAAGCTGGCCTATATACTTGAAGCATAGTTTGAAGCAAATTTATAGGGAATGAGGTATCTCCAAATAATTCACAACAGTATTTATTCCTAGCAAGTGTAAACAACTAGAGCAGTAATGAATTCTTGGTGCTTACTGAAGTCAGCCTGCTGTGGAGAAGCAAAATGACATGCTTTAGTGGATTCCTGATGTGTTGACTGACTGCCCAGAATTCAAATCCAGTTGCCGGAGGGGTGCAGGGAGTAGAGAACTAAATCTCAGCTTTCCATGGTCCATAAATGTCTTGAGTAAAGACAAGAAGGAGCAATTTGCTGCCCCAGTGAGATGGTCTGAGATGAAAGTTTGAGAGCTTCCTGCCTGTGCCCTGAAATACGGAGCTGATTATTGGAGACAGGCCACCACCTAGGCGTTCCCTTCCAGATGTCAGGGAACTTTGGGAACAGGTAGATTGAGTCAGCAGAAACATGTCTACAAGGCATGATTGGGTGGAGAAGTGGAGGGGGGGAAGAAGTTAGATCCGTTTGATGTCTAAAATGTGTTAGGCATGAGGGTAGTAGTGCTCACTGTTAGAATTCTCACCTTCCATGTGGGGTGGGAGACCCAGGTTTGATTCCAAGTCAATCAGCCTCAAGTACAGTCACCACCTGTCTACCAGTGGAGTCTTGCGTGTGGAGTGAACAGGTTTCAGTGGAGCTTCCAGACTAAAGCAAACTAGGAAGAGAGGCCCAGCAATATACTTTCAAAAATTAACCATTAAAAACCCTATGGATTTGATCACAGTGAAATGATCCACAACTGGTCATGAGGATGGCACAGGACAGGGCAGCATTTCGTTCCGTTGGACGTGGGGTCTATCAGCTGGTGGTGACTCAAAGGCAGCTAACAACAACCACAGTGTTGTTAGGCCCCCCCCATCTAATACTTCCAATATGATAGGCACGATTATCATCCTTCTCTTATAAATTTAAAAAAAAGAAATAAAAAGCCCCAAGAGGTTAATCTGGCTACTCTCTTCCTCCCTCACCCTGCTCCAGCCACAATGAACTCTGCTCTTCCTCAGCACCAGGAGCTTTATGTTGACTGTCCTTCCTGCCAGCAGGGCTTTTACTCCAGATGGTCACTCTCTAACATACTACATATTTTACTTATTTACCTTCTACATCGTCTGCCTCCCCCACTAGAAGTTTTCAGCTTGTTTACCCCTGACCCCATCTCCAGCACTTAGAATAGTGTCTGGTTAAGTAGGTACTCAGCTCAGGGGACATGCAATAACTATTTGTCCAATGAACCTGTAAACTGGCCCAAAGTCACACAGGAAATAATGGAGTAAAAAAAATGAACTAGTGGTTTTCTAACTGTAAAGCCCATTCGTTACTTCTCTGAATCTCTGCGTCTTGGTTTCTTGAAACTCAACCCATCCTCTTCTCCATTGTAGGTTGAACCATGATACTTCCCCTACACTCTCTAATTGATCTCTCACATTCCTCTGTTGCTTGTTTTCTTTTTTTGGGGGGGCACTTAGCAACTATCCCCATCTTCCTCGTGTTTTTGACTCAGCCCACTGATTTCATCCCAATTCTGTTTTTTCCACCTTACTCTGATGAATTGTTTGGTGCACATGGCACCAGAATGTCACCTTGACGATTAACCCAAACTTAGTGACACAGCAGGCAGAATCAGCTGAAGGATGAGAAATACTTTTTCTTTCCTGTTCTAACTCCAAACAATCAGTTACATCTAGAATGCTCTATAGAGGAAGATTCTGAGGCTGAACCGGTACTCAATGGGAAAGGGCATGATGATGAATTAGTAATGTCTGCCAGAGGTCTGGGAGCCCTGGTGAAGCGGTGGTTAAGAGCTCAGCTACTAACCAAAAGGTCAGCAGTTCAAATCCACCAGCCACTCCTTGGAAACCCTATGGGGCAGTTCTACTCTATCCTATAGGGTTGCTATGAGTTGGAATTGACTCGACGGCAACAGGTTTGGTTTTGGTTTTTTGCCAGAGGCCTAGGATAGTGGAGTAAAGTTTGTGTTCCAGGAATAAGAAATGATAACAAGAGTCCTTATTTCCTTTTCCTAATATGCTGCCTTGCCCCATAAATTTCTCTTCCACTTTTAGAAGGGAATATTACTGGGAAAGTAACTTCCACTCTTCTTATTGGCCCTTTATTTACTTGTTTATCCACTGGAAAGAAGGAGCAACTCATCTGGTTGGTGAGAATGGGAAAAGAATTGAGGATGTGCCCCTCCAGCTCCTTCCTCTCTGCCTTTTTTGGGTTAATCCAATGACTCTCACTGGAACGTACACTGTCATCACCTAATGAACTTTGAAAAAGTGTTGAAGTCCAAGCCCTACCCCTAGAGATTACACCTTAATTTATCCAGGGAGTAGCTCTGGGCATTGATAGTTTTAAAAGCTCTCTAGCTGATTCTAATGTGTAGCCAGCATTGAGAAAAAATGAGCTAAGCTGTCCCTGGGAAAAATGACTCCTCTGTTCTTCCTAGCAGTGAGTAGCCTGCACTGTGGAAGGATGGGTATGGTTTTCTGTGTGACAACGGGGTGAGTATGTCAGTTAACCTCAGAGAAGGTATCGGGAAACCCAAATGTGACTACACGTTTAAGAAGAGTTCTTCGACATGTTGCACCAATAATGAAGCTGACTTTTGTGTCTGTCTCTGTGACTCTTATGGTATATCTCATTTTGTTCCAAACTTAGGAACATGAGAAGTGTGACTAACCTTCATCCCTCAACCCCAGGGCAAGATATTTGTCATCTTTAGACTAGGTCCTTCAGCTGCTATCAGTTATTTTTGCACTTGAAGCTCCTCCACATCCTGCACTGCATGTCACTGAGAGGACCAATAAGCTGGTGCCAGCGAGGGTTTGGAGATATGCTCAGCCTTTGTGCTAAATACCTATCTTCCTTACATTTAGGATGTGTGGTAAAAGTGGAAGTGGTGTCTCCATGCAGGCATTCCACATATCCTAAATTCTTTAAAAGTTTCATACATAAGTATCTATGAGATATTTCTATACAAAGAGAATGCATTTCTCAGGATAAATTAAAATCAAAAGTATATTTGCATATGCTAATTAATTAATAAATAATTAATTTAATTATGCAAAAGGGGAATCACATGAAGTTCTTGTCCTATAAGAGTTTTCAGGCTAGATTATGACCAATCAAAAATCACAGGTTTATGAAACCATAGTTTATCTGAGGAAGTCATCAGCCTAGTTTCTTGGGCGAGTAGATGGAGGCAATCCCTCTTTTAGCTTCCTTGGAGAGCCCCTACCAAATGAGCATTGACTAGGCTTTTTTCCTCCCTCTGGAACTGTATAGAAAGTGGCAGCTTGGTGGGAGATGTTTCAACCACCCAGCCTACACAGAAAACCAAGACTGTGTTGTCTGTGCTGGGAAATTATTACAAATAGTGCACCAGCTCATTGCAGCAATGCCAGCCCCTAATTCCATAAGTGGCTCATGGATGTTTTAACCAGGTGGCACAGCACAATATGACTAATCAGCTATGCAGCTGCAATGTTAATGGGCCAACTGCCTTATCACACATTTGCCTGGAAGGAACAGCGGTGCTTAAACGAATTGCTATGATTTTTAATACAGATAGAAGGGCCAACGACCATGGGCCCATGTTGGCAGCTGGCAGGCCATAGACAATGATGGGGTCTTGTAGTTATCTTGTTCCTCCCTGCCTCTGGAGACTGGCAGATTTGGTGCCAAGGGATAAATGAGAAAGAGAGATGATTTTGAGAGGGAGAAGTTTGCAGACTTTCCTTAGGCGCTCAGATGAGAGAACAATAGTCGAGTGCATACTGACTTTGCTACAGGACAGGGCAATGTCCTATAGATGATGGTCAGCAAGTGGGGATGGATCAGATCATCTGGTGGAAAAGCAAAAAAGGGCTGAGAGTCAGGACTCACGACTTGCTGCTGATTCTTAATGGTAACAGGATATTGCCTTCATTTCTTTTTCATCTTTGAAAATGGATAATTGTTTCACATTAACTTCCAGAGAGAGATAAGTTATGCTTAGAAGTTAATGTTCTTTTTCCAAGCTCAACAGAGGATGAATGTCGGGTTTGTTCAACACCATCACCTGCATACATGACCATTTCTGCCGCTGTTGCCGGGAGGGGCTGCTATGCCAATGAAGAGCCAAGGTTCAGCTTACAAGCAGACAGCGTTTAGAGACATTTTCCATTTCCCTCTCTTACTGTAATTCATTCTCATATGTACACAAAATCTGTCTTTCATTTTCAGGTAAAACTAGAGGAAAATAAATAATTATCAAGGGAACTCTAAAAACAAAAATAAGCCACCCCACGGCAGGAAGATGAAAAGTTTGTATAGGAAGAGGGAAGGCTAAACCATCTATATTACTTTGGTAATGGGGGCCAACTTGAAGTATAAATATCAAGAGGAGGGATGGACATCATTGTCTTAACATTCAGAAGCTGTCACCTTATCCCCCTTGTCCTTTGATCAGGGAAGAGTTAAGATCACTGTTGCATGCTCTGATTGTAACCTTAACTTCTCCTTCAGCATAATCAGCAATCTAATTTTTGAGATATTGTTTGAAACAATTCATGTGGACATATGCACTTTAAAATATTAGTCAACTGTTTTTTTTTAATCTAGCTAATTCTCTTTTTTATTTTTATCTATTGAAGCATTACGTAAGGAGGGCATACGAGAGAATGGGCACAAAGGAGTCTTCCTGGTTTGGGCTTCCAAAAAACTAAGTCCTTAGGAGAATGAAGGTTAAAGAAGGAAAAATAGAGTTTATATTTAAAAGATGGGCCATGTAACCTGAGATGGGTAATAAAGGAGTAATCTGAGATGGATAAAAACGTAAGAGAAGAGAAGTAATGGATTAGATGAATGCCGAGGGTTGACTAAAAGTCTCAATTAGTTTGAAAAGGAGGATGGAAGATTTTGAGATTGAGCAGTTAAGACTGATGACAAGGCTCAAAATGTAACAATGGGAATGGGTAGCTTAAGTGGAATGGAAAATATCATCAGGGATGAAATGATGAGTTTGAGGGTTATCTTAGCCATCTAGTGTTGCTATAACAGAAATACCACAAGTGGATGGCTTTAACAAAGAGAAGTTTATTCTCTCACAGTCCAGTAGGCTACAAGTCCAAATTAAGGGTGTCAGCTCCAGAAGAAGGCTTTCTGTCTGTCAGCTCTGGAGGAAGGTCCTTGTAATGCATCAGTCTTCCCTTCGTCTGGGAGCATCTCAGCGCAGGAACCTCTGGTCCAAAGGACGCGCTCTGCTCCAGGCACTGTTTTCTTGGTGGTGTGAGGTTCCCATGTGTCTCTGTTCGCTTCTCTCTTTTATATCTCAAAAGAGGCTGGATTAAGACATTATCCAGTCTTGTAGACGTCATCAGTATAACCTCATCATAGCGATAGAGTTTACAACACATAAGGAAATCACATCAGATTACACACTCATACAATACTGGGAATCATGACCCAGACAAGTTGACATATATTTTGGGGACACACAATTCAATCCATTATGAGGGTTTAAAAAGCTAAGATGCTGAAGAGGTGGTGCAGATGGAACTGATGTCTCCTAGGATAATGGCATTCATATGCATATGAAGAGTGTCAGCCAGGATCTTAATCCCTCAATGAATATGGGAGAGGAATTAATAAGTAGGTGTATCCTTAGCAATGTGTCCAGTCTCTCTGAGGGGATCTGATTATTTAATACTCTCTCTACTTCACTTGTCCAGTCTTCCTCACTGCCCCAATTTCCTCTGAATGCCGACCCACTTGGGAAACCCTCTTGCTTTCATGAGTGCAAAAGAATATACTTTTTAAGCAAGTATCTGCAGAACCACCCAGTTCTTTCAGCAACTTGGTTCTTAGCAATGGCCCATCAATGCAGTAAAACAGGGTTTTCCAAAGTATAAAACCAGGGGTGTTCACTCTGGTTTAGTAAACTATTTCCTCAAATTCTGCTGTATGAGAGAATTTTAAGTCTGTCCCATTATCTCAATGTTGATGATTTTTTAAAGGCCAACTTTCTCTTATAGTTCTCTACTCTTAGTAAGTTGTCTGTATTCTTCCTACTGCTTTCTTGGTGTTGCAGCTTGTATTTGCCAAAGATGGCCACAACAATATCTCCCTTCCCACATGCCATTCTCCAATATGACCTTCACGTTTCTTCTACCATCGGGTGATGTGTATGTCTTTCCCTTTGAACTATTGAGTTCCCTCAGAACTTTTGAGTGTCTTACCCAATAGAAAACATCAGAAGTCTTGCAACATGATTTTGGAGGCTAGAACAAAAATTCTATGCACTTCCACCTTACTCTCTTGGAATGTTCAGTCTTGGAATCGAGTCTCCAGGTTACGAGGAAGCCTAATCTAGCCCATATGTAGAGGCCACATGGAGAGGCCATGTGTGGGTGTTCTGGCTGGTAGTTCAGCTGAAGTCCTAGCAGGCAGCCAGTATCAACTGCCACACATGTGATTGAAGGCACCAAGCTTCAGCCAACAATTCACCCCAGACTTTAAATTTTTCCAGTTGAGACTCCACATATCGTAGAAGAGGACCGGTTGTCTCCACTGTGTCCTGTCCAAATTTTTTATCCATAAAATCCACAAACATAATAAAAAATAAGTTTTTAGCTGGTTTGTTATACACAACAGATAATCAGAACAGGATATTTAAAAAATATATTAGAATTAATGCGTTTGTGTGTGTGTGTCTTCACTAAAAACAAGCCTCCTCCTGCTTTAACTAAACTAATACCAGCCAGCAATTAACCAGTCAACCTGTAAAACGTAGGGGTGTAAGAGGTGCTTTTACTGTGCCAAGGAGCTAGAGCCTGCATGAGTGCATCTTAAGAACAAAGAATCAAATTCAAGATTATCCTGAATTTCACCAACAAAATTGTTTTTTATCCCTCTGAAGATGATTCTGGAACTTCTTTTAGTCATTTAACCTCAGCTTCTTTTTGAAGCAAAAAATCTGCTTGATTTATGTCAGTTCCTGGTAAACTTTTAGTCCTTGACTTCCTCTGTGACACCCCTTCCCCCTTCTGAATGCCTCTAATCTTAGATCACAGCTTGGACACTGTGTTTAACATAGTCTTCTTCAGAATCAATTGTCCCTGTCTCTTCCTGGTTTCATGCTGTCAGATTTCTATATCATATCACACAGGACTGAAACTCATTTTGCCAGAAAAATCTGAGATATCTGCATCCCGTTTTGACCAGTCTTTTATGATAAATATATGCCACTCATATGTGTATGTCTCAGTGCATCTTTGTACGTAAATGTGTAAATTCCAAAGAGCCATGTTGGTTGACTTGTTTTATATTTGTGTTCATTGGATGTAGACCACAGAACTACAATTCTTTGGAATGGACTATGTTATCAAGACTTCCCTAGGAACACAGTCTCGTGTCTTCTCACCCTTGTAGTATTGTCCTTCTAACTGTGTAGCTTAAACATTTTCAGTTAACATTTAGATGTATATCCTCTTGACTTGCCCTGAATGGATACAGACAAAATGATCACAAAACCCGCTCACAACACTCATGCATTATTCCATCACAGGCTTGAATATGCCGTGAAATGTTGTCAGAACGCAGAGCCTGTGGACACCCATATGAATGTCTCTTCCTTACAGAGTGTTCCTTCCTTGGGTGCATGTATTGCTGCAGAGGTATTTCCCAGTCATTTTTTCCCACTTTCAGAATCTGTGCAAAAATATACTTACTCACTCATGTTTTGTTTTACAAACAAAACCTGGGAGAAATAATCTTTCTCCTCCTTAGGAAAAAGTACATCACACAGTTATTAATGATCTGTAAAGAGGAAACCAGAAGACAAAGCTTTATATTTTGACCAATATATTTTTGGGAAAATTCCTAAGAGTTTGTGATTGTTTTTTAAAGGTGGGGGACTGTCACTACAAGGAATAAACACTGGCAGGGGAAACAGATGAATATTTCACCTTGGTGCTATTTTGCTTTTGGCCCAGAGAAGCAAAACACATTTTTGCTAATAGATTTTTTTTTCTCTTGTCATGTGTACTGCGGGTTATCGAATGCAAATTAGGGTAAATATCCTGCTCTTTGCATTAGAAACAAACAAAATATGCCAACCAAACAAAAGGATATGATTTATAATTCTCTACAATTGCATCCCTTTCCAGCAACGCATCATTATACTCCCTCTCTCATTTTGCAGCTTGGGAGGGATAGGAGAAATTTTTTTTTTTCTTTATTTTTTACTATTTGTTGATAAAAATAATAAGTAGAATAATAACATCCGTCCATTTTCTTGAGTGTATTATAGAGAAAGAGCAAACTTCTGTGGCTGTTTATTAACCAGTTGGAGTTGTAAATGCGGAGTATTTGATTTGAACTCAGTCTGCTCCAAAACAAATATCCCCACAGCAAGTTATATATTAAAAACCATTTTTCTTGAATTAAAATCTTCCGAGTGGAGCCTGGGGTGCTGACTTCATTGAAGATCCTCAGGCTTACTGGAGACTTTTTGTTCTGATGGGAAGGGTACTCCCCTCTCATCTCCATTCTTCGGGACTTCTCCGGCTCCTCAGATTCCCAGAGTATCCTGCTCTGTGCCTCCACCCCGAGCCCTAGCTACCAGGGATTGTTCTGGTTTCAGCTGCTGAAGGGGCTGAGCTACCTGAAGAAAGTGAGGTGAAGAATTTTAAATCCATGATCTTTTCACTTGATATTTTGGAGGGAGTCATTTTGTCAAATCGAAGGATTTGATATGTTGCTGGTTTTACGGTATGTTTTCTCTATCTATGTATATTGAATGGTATTCCCTTTCTTCATTGTTTCATTTAAGCATGAATTTATTCATTCAATCAAAAATATATATTGAGTACTTACTGTATGAGAGATAATGTGGATAGAGCCGGGAACAAGACAGACAAAATCCCTGTCCTCATGGAACGCACTTACTAATTAGGGAGATAAGCAATTAGAAAAACTTGTAGCTAAACAAGGGATTTACAGATTTTGATAATATTTTGAAGGGCGTAAAGAGTGACGAGATAGAGAATAACTGCAGAAATCTATTTCAAATAAAACTGGGTCATGATCGTTGTGAATAATGTGACTCAAATGTCTGTTTGAGTTGCTTCAAAGCAATACACTTTAAGAAATGTATTTATTTAGCATTAAAAAGGGGAGAAAACAGTTTCAAATATATGTATACATGATTAGAAGTTATCGTTTCTGGCCATTGGTGCTGAGAAGCAAAGGCCTTTTGGGAAAGGTGCTATCTGAGTTGATATTTGAGGAAGAAGACACTGATCCTGCATAAAGCTGGAACAAGACTATTTCAGTGACAATACACAGCTAGTGCAAATGTCCGGACATGGGGAAGGGCCCGGCATGTTTGGAAATAAAGGGAGGGTGAGTCAAATTGAAGCATAGTTAATAAAGAGAAAAAAAAAAATTGAGGTGAGAAGTAAGAAATAGGCTGTGGAACCAAGTTTAGATTTTATTCTAAGTGCAATGGGAAAGTGTTGAGAGCTTTAAAGCCAGGGGGTAATAAATATAATTTACACTTCTAAGAGATCACTTTGGCTGCCATATGGAAACTAGATTGTAATAAGACAAACGTATCCCAAACCCACTGCCACTGAGCTGATTCCAACTGACAGCAACCGTATAGGACAGAGTAGAACTGACCCAGAGGGTTTCCAAGGCTGTAATCTTTATGGAAGCAGACTGCTACATCTTTCTCCCACAGTGGCTGGTGGGTTCGAACCATTGACCTTTCAGTTAGCAGCCAAGCACTTAACCACTGCACCAGGACTCCTTTAGACAAAAGTATAGCAGGGCAATTATTTAGGAGTCTATCACGGTAACTAGGGGCAAAGAAGATGGTGGCTTGGATGAGAGTGGTAACTATGAAGTTGGAGAGAATTGAATGTATTTGAGATATAATTGAAAGTAAACCAACAGAATTTGATGCTGGAGGAAAGGTGGGGGATGAGGGCACAGTGTATTTAAGGGTGATGTGATAACTGTATTTGGCTCTATGAACTGTGACACCATTTTTAAATGGGAAAAACAGGGTAGGTTGGGAGGCAGGAAAAAAAGAGTTGAATGAAGAATGGATTGGCAAAAGCTCCATACTGGACAGAAATACTTATGACAGAAATACTTATTAAGATCTCTAACTGAAATACTGACTGGTACTTTGAGAGGCCAGGGAGAGAGACAGAGATATGGGAGCCATCAGTATAGGTAAGATATCCCTCTGGGTAAGATTACTAAGGAAAGGAAGGGAAGAGGGCCCAGGACTGAGATCCAGGTCATTTAACATTTCAAGGACAGTTAGAGAAGTAGCAAAGGCACAATTGGTAAGGAGCAGCCATGAGGTAGGAAGCAAATCAGGAGGGTGTAGCGTCCTGGAGAAGAATGTGTTTCAAGAAGATGGGAGTGCCCAACTGTGTCAAATGTTAAGATTTAACAAAAAGGAGGTCCCTACTGACTTCTTAAAAAGCTGTTTTAAAGGGCCTGTGAGGGCTGAGAGCCAGATTGGAATGGACTTCAGAGTAAAAGGGTGCAGATAAGAAATGTAGACAACTTATGTAGAGGTCCTTCCCTTTGCTTGAAATGACTAAGAGCTTGGACTTTGTACAGAACTCGGTTTAAAATCTAGATCTCAGTATCCTTATCTTTAAAATATGGATATTGTTGTTACTTATTTCATGGGATTATTTTTAAATTTAATTTAGATAATACATCAAACTTCTAGCTTCCTAGACTGTGAGAGAATAAATTTCCCTTTGTTAAAGCCATCCACTTGTGGTATTTCAGTTATAGTAACACTAGATAACTAAGACACAATTCAATCCATAACAAGGTTCAAAGGGGCCATGAGACACAAAGTAAGCTTTCTTGAATGATGAATCTTGCCTGATCAGGTACTTCACATGGTATGCGAGCTTTGGAATTTACCATGTCCTGTAAGGTCCTTTGTGATACTACTCACAGGTGCTTCTCTGTCCCCATCTCCTATCCTCCTCCCCTAGAGTTCACTTTGCTCAGGAATATTGGTTTCTTGCTGTTTCTCTGCACAGGGCCTCAGGGCTTTTGCACCTGCTCTGCCTGAAAAGCTTTTTCCCAGATTCCCGCTTTGGCTTGCTTCCTCACTTCATTTAGGTCTCCAGTCAAATGCCATTTAATTGCTTCATCTCTTTTACATTGTATCCCTGACCCAGAGCCTGCCTGATTATTCTTCAGAGCACTAGTCATCAACTGACACATTATATAAGTCTTTGTGAAGTTATGTCTCATCCCTGAACATCTCCCTCCCCATCCGCTGCCCCCAACACAGTCACTCTAAAATGTAAGGCAAAGAGATCAGGGACTTTTCCTGTTTTGTTCATTAGGCTGTATTCTCAAGGCCCAGGTAAAGTGCCTGATCCTAGTAGATGTTTAATAAACAAATTAGGCAAAGTTGTAGATATTGATAGAATGAATGGTTAATCATTATTGGCTCTTCCAAAAATATAATACTAGTGAAAGGATGGTGCATGATGAATAAATTATCAAAATTAGATTCTTGAGTGGCTTCTGTGGTTTAGTTCAGCCAGCCAATCAGCCACAATGTGGAGTCATTTTGCTGGTGCTGTGACCATATAAAGTTGATGTTTTCCCATGTGTGGCCACATCACCATTGTACATGTACAATAGTAAAAATATCTCCAGCATCTAATACAACTTTTAAAGAACCTCCCAGTACCTGTCTCACCATCCAAGAATTCAGGGTATAAATTACAAGTTGCACTACTATGGGAAAAAAAGGGGAGGATTTTCCCACAAGAATTACCATCATCATATTTGCAGTTGTTGCAGAAGTGAGTTCCATTCATCCTGGCTCCCAGCCACAGTGTCTAGGTGCTATGAATAGGCTGATGAGTTTCTGTAGGTGTTCAGGAGCACCTGCCATAAACACATCTTCTTCAGGGAGTACAACAGCTCCTGGCAGTCCTGGCTCTTGCAGCTACACGCTACACATCTTAAGAGCACAGGCTCTGGAGTCAGGATGCCTGAACTAGAATCCCAGCTCCTCCACTTACCAACTATGTGGCTTTGACTAGGTTATCTAACCTTTCTGTGTCTCTGTTTTGTCATAAGTAAGTGGAGGTAAATGTTATTTCCTACCTATCGGCATTTTTATATGGACTAAATAAGTTAATATATGTGAAAAGTTTAGAACAATACCCATGAAAGAGTAAATAGTTAATAATATTATTTGTTATTACTACTTTTGCTGACAGGGTTCAACAGAGGCATGCTAGTAAACCCTCCTGTCATTTCTAACCACATTGATAACCTAAGGAGGATTTGGAAGAGATTTGGACAAATTAACTCTGTGATGTTGAGAGTGAGGGGCTGGGAATAGAACACACTTACTAAGCGCTCACAGTGGGCACAGGATAGTGGCTTGTGGCAGTTCCAGGGCCCCAGTACTCCTCCCACTGGGCTCAGCCCATCACATTCAAACCCTTCTCCAAATCATATGGATCCAGGTCAACTTGCCCTTTGCTTTCAGTGCATCTTCCCATTCATTCAGATTTTATGTGATCCCAGCCTCTTTTTACAATGAATGTCTTCTTGAAGAAAGAGACCCCTGAACTGTAGCTGCTCACCAGCAGGTATCTGTTGTTCCTATTACATGCAATTCCCTGAATCACTTGTTGACTCAGCATATATTTTCCCCAAACACTTGAAGCTTCAGAAGAGAGGCCAAGGGCTAGAGAGGTGGTTTGGGGATTCAGTTCTCCTCTCATCCCTATAAATAGCTGTTTAAATTTGAGGCTGGGGCCCATTTCTATGGGAACCCGGCACTCTCACTGCTTATAAATCAAGGATGTCAATCTTCCCTGCTGTCAACCTTTAACTAGAGCCAATTGCATAGGGATTTGCACTGCCCAGTTTAGCATCCTTGGCCTATTTCCTTTCTGGTTTGTCTGGCTTTGGCTAAAACTTCTGGATTCTCATTCCAGGCAACATTAAACTTTCTTTCCCATGCACATCATGCTCACAACCCCTCGGAGTGTGACAAATAGTTTCAGTTCCCATGAAAGCCAGCTTAGTTTGGCAAATCCATCAGACCTGCCAACATTTCACAGGGTGAGTTTAGAGGGGAGAATAGCTTGTCTTAACTGGTAGCTCCTTTATAGGCAGAATGACCAAAAATTCGTAATGTTCCAGGTCACAATGAGTGCCTAGCACATTGTGGGCAATAACAACATCAATAATTATTTGTATTATATTTGGGGCTACCTGTACTAGGAAATGCTTTGAAGTGTACTTCAGAGTCATCATCCTTAGGTAAATTTCACATGTTACCTTTTTATTTGTGGTTCAGACACTTGTATTTAAGAGCTACTGGTTAATGTAAATGGACTTGGTATAATAGTTCAACAAATTCATTCAGTATTTAGGGAGCTCAGTATGTTAAGACATTGTGCTAAGCTAATAGGGGATACCAAGATGAACAGCATAAGGTCTCATCCTGGAGGAATTTATACTGTAGAAAAGGAGATAAATAAGTAAGTACACGAGTAGCTGAGAACAAGACTTGACTAGAACAAGAGCCAAAGAGTTGTAGCTGATAGGCTCTAGAAGGTTAGAAGAGGGGAGACCTCATGGCCATTTCCCAGAATCAGCAAAGCCTTCTTTAAGAAAGGGACGTTGGAGCTAGACCCTAGAAAATGATAAGAACTTAACAAGCTAAAATGGAAGAAAGACCTTTAGATGAAGGGACAGCCTTGTTAAATGATGTGTAGGAGGGCTTTCCTTCTTGAGGGAGAGAAGAGCAAGTTGGAGTGAGTGAAGGGCGATGAGAGAATAAATCGAAAGCCCTGGGCTGAGAGTTAGGAAACAGTTCTTCTCAGCAACCAACAGAGTACGTGACCTTTAATAAGTCACTCCAGGCACTGGGCCCAGTTTCATACGTAAAATGAAAAGTTAGGGATTCATTATCTTAAAGTCTAATCATCTTTGTTTTCCCAGGTTAAATAGCCAGTGTTATTTATGTTCTCTAGTTGTGAGATATTTCCATAGAGTGGTTATTAGAATATCTTCCATGTCTGATAAAGGGACATTCCCACCCCTTCTCCTTCAAATTGTAATATTTGTCTTGTTTTTAGATCCTAAGTTTGAAAGAGAGAGCATTGATGGTTCAGTGGTAGAATTCTTGCCTCCCATATAGGAGACCTAAGTTTGATTCCCAGCCAATGCACCACCGGCACATCTTCCACTGTCTGTCAGTGGAGACTTGTGTGTTGCTGATGCTGAAAAGGTTCAGCAGAGCTTCCAGACTAAAAGAACTAAGAAGAAAGGCCTGGTGATCTATTTCCAAAAATCAACCAATGAAAACCCTGTAGACACAATCAGTCATGGAGATGGTGCAGGACCAGGCAATGCTTCATTCTGTTGTGCATAGGGTTGCCATGAGTCAGGGGCTGAACTGACAGCAGTTAACAACAACTACAGGTATGAAAGAACACGAGTATTGTGAGTTGGGCCTCAGCAAACTATCCAGAATTTTACTGTCAGTCAGGCCTTTATTCCAATATAGGCCAACCTCCTCACGGTTTCATAAATGCTTCATGAACCACACTTCTTCTCACCTACTTACTTGCTCTCGTGATTGTATGATTATCTGTGATATCCACCCCATCCAACTGTCCTGTCCCAATAAGAATTCTTCAGGCTTCAATTCAAATTTCCCTTTTTTAAAAAAATGCTCACTTATTTCTCAGGACTCATGATTTCCTCTATCTCTGATCAAGTACAGAAGCTATTTTCAATCCCAGATGCCTGAGCTGTGGACATTGTTATTTCTGTCATCTGTTTCAGGAGCACAAGTTCATTGCACACTGGTCTGCATGCTCCTCAGTTGCTGAACCTCACACTCCCAGAGGGTCGGCAGCACCTATTTAATTCAGAAACGTCCCTACATTAATGCTTACTGATTCATTATTGTATCTTAGAAACCACATGATTTTTCCAACTCTAAGTACAAGTTTAGATAAGCAAAAAGACTCTTTGGCCATGTTACTCACGAGAGCTGTCAGCCATTTTACCAGAGATACTTGGAAATTTCTAATCTTTGGGAGGCAAGGAAGAAATGCAGAGGTCAGACAAATTTCCTGAGGGAGCTCTGCCTGGTGTCCTGTGTTCTGTGACTGCTGAGTGGATGCACTACCACTGTATTCCTCCTTCCTGAGATGTATTTATTCTGAGAATTTAAATCCAATGAAAAGAAGCAATCAGCATCCAGTACTTCCAGAGATTTTCATAATAAGAATCAAACCTTATCTGGTTCATTGAATGAGTAGTGAATAAGTGAGCGGCAACAGACAAAATAAAGGAAGTGGTGGGATATGTTAATTGAGCATTGTATGTAAGGGTTCAGGAGGGAATCAGAAGTCCCAGGGATCTTTCAGGAAGTTTATCCCTCTTAGGAAGCTGAAAGACAGGATGGCTAAAAATCTCTGGCAAGAGTGCTATGCATGGGTAACAGCAGAATTGGAGCCCTGAAAACACCTACTCTTAAAAACAATTTAATACATATTTTAAAAAGGAATTAGCTTCACTGAATGAGGCATAATAGTTGGTGAAATTCAGCCATGGAGTCTTGGCCTTAATTTATGCTAAGTGGACAATGATTGATGTCAAATTGCAGAGGAATACCTGAGGAATTACCTACCACAGTCATACAAATATCAGACAAATTTATCATAATTAATGGTATTGCTCTGAGAACGAAAGGAAGGTGAGAAGTTTGCATTTCTTATAAGGTGCTGACTATATTATTTGCTCCAGGTAATAATTACAGGACCCAGGCTTGCTAAATGTCAACAGTTAACATGCGGGGGTTGTGAACAAGCCTCTGCCTACAGGCAGGTGCGGTTTAACCTTCACTCTGCATGTGAGCTGCCTTTTTCTAACACATAGAATGCGTCAGTTAGCTCAACCTTCCTATGTTTTGGAGGACCAGAGGTTAGCAGGAGCAAGGTAATGGAGATTTTTAATGCAGCCCACATGACCTGTTGGCCTGTTGTGCAGAGATCATCCAAATGTCAGAATAATGTGGGAGCTCAAGAAGACCTATAATTCAGGACCTCAAAGCTCTACAGATCTGGGGAGGTGGGGCACAGTTTTTAGATGGAAACGAAATGAAAGAAGGCCACGAGCATATATTTATTTCTGCTTTGAGTCATCCGAGATGCTTTGCATTCGATCTCTTATTTAATCGTCATGATTATCCTGCGGTGGTAGAATTATTATTTCTCTTTTACAAATAAAGAACTAAGGCAAGGGAAGATTCAGTAAACTCACTCTAGGTAACTCAGTGGGTAAGTGACAGAGTAAGAGTTAAATCGTAAGACTGCCTGGAGCTAGGTCCAAGAATGCTCCCATCCTCTCATCCTAGAGAGATCAGCCAACTGCTAAGGATAGAGCCAATGTCTAGGGCCACCATATTTACTGGCAATCCTTCTTTCCTTACTTCTGAACTGATTCTGGTGTAAGTCATTCGTGTGCTACACGACTCAGTGCCCTTATTTGTTAAATATGAAGAACATTCTTATTCCAAATATCATATAAATTCAGCAGGATAATTTGGCCAGAGCATTTTAGTAACACAAATACTATATTAATGCATACTACTATGTGTCTATTTCTTATATGATATATCATTTGAGTTGCCTTGTGTTCAAGAGTGGTAGATTTGTACTGATCTATTCACACCTTACAGGCATTGATCAGATAGATACTGGCTTTCTTACTCTGTGGTTGTGAGTAATGGAGCATAGTTTTCTATGGTGCTCTTGTCACCGCAATAACACAGATTGGAGCCGCCTGCTGCAATAGCCAATTCTGAGACAGGGGTGAGGTGAGAAGCAAGATGTTTATTATATATTGATATATAGGAGACAGAGGGGAATCGATTCCTCCAAAAAACCTGTCTCCCCCACTGGAGATCGGCTGAAGTCTTTTATAGGGACAAGATTATGGATCTTTTGCGGTAGTTTCCCCTTGAGGTGATGATGTCTTAGATGAGTTAATGTTCTACTGGTATTCTTAGAGGTTATTTGGTGACATCTTTGGGGATTATCTGGCGACATCCTGTTTTTTGTCACAAGATGAGTGCTTTGTTTGTTTTTTTTATTCTTAGATCATTATCACTTGTTTTCCACCCTCCAGGGAGGACCATCAGTTAATCTTAAACCTTTTTGTAGAGACTAGAATGGGAGGGAAAAATCATGAGACAATGTCGCAGTTAGCAATGGAGAGTAAATAATAGGGAGCTGGGCCTATGCAGCCACTTCCACTTTTAGAGACCAGTTTGGGAACTTGGGCTGAAAATCTGAAGCCCAGAATGGCTATACATGGGTTAGGAAGCTCATTGTTGTCAGAAACCATAAGGACAGGAGGAAGGGCAAGATTCACGGCCAATGAGTTTGGGCGTGAAAAGGCTTAAAGTAAAGAACCTCACTAACCCTAGCAGGTCTTTGGAAGAAGAGCTTCTAGCGTAGGCTAAATGTCTTTTCACTCCAGATGTTGAAGCCTACTCACCTGTTGCTAATTTTAGTTGGAACTCCTGGGTTGTTACATGGTTGTAATCTCAAGCAATCATGGAATTAGTCACAGCTCCTCCAGGAGTTTTTAATACATTTCTCATGGGAGAACTATGTCATATTTAGTGATTTTTATCTCCATGGACATGTGTGTGACCTTAGAGTGTCCAGCTGGCTGGTGAGGCACATCATTTCTTCACTGTACAGTTAATCCATCTTCTGAGGATGTTACCATTTCCTGACACCAGCAAAGCCCCTGGGATTGCTTCTCAGTGTTGCCACTGGAGTTCTTTGATCATTTGTCCACTGACGATTTTTTCTATTACTTTAAGTTCCTTCAGAGTAAGAATGGAGCCCTTTTCATTTTATTATTGCCTAGCATGTGATCTGGCATCTATTACATATCTAATGAATAGCTATGGAATGAATGGAAAGGGACAAAGCATGGTTGACTGGGCATCCTGGCATCAAGCCCATGAGCTCAGCCTTCTTGGCACAGTGGCCTAACCACCAAAACTAACTAGCCATGGATATGAGACATCAGTCTAATTCCCAAGAAGAGCAAGTTTGAAGAGTAACACCACAGAGATCTGAAGATTGGTATCTTGTATAAAGTTAGAATCCATTCACTGCAGTAAAGGACTGAACTGTGTTTCTCCTGCTAAGTTGACTTTAATGTGAATAATGGGTGGAGATAAGAAAATGTCTTAAGATTTTTTTCCCCTAAGAAAGTGGTTCTTTTATTTTCAAAGCTGCAGCTACTGTCATCCTGTTGTTTTGTTTCTCTTTTAGATATCACACAGCTCCCTTAATGGAGCGTAGAGTATATGCAGACAGTTGATAAACCTAATGACCAGGAAAAGTACTTTTGGCTTTCTTGACTTTGGACTGACTTCCAGAGCCAAGAGCCCAAAGAAAGTCAAGCAGAGTTTAACTTTATCCTCAATATAACTTTGCCAGCAGTTTCCTTAAAATTTATTTATTTATTTATTTATTTATATTTTATTGTACTTCAGGCGAAGGCTTACAGAACAAATGGTTTCTCATGAAACAGTAGC
>NW_004444000.1:11110254-11111192 GCF_000243295.1 Trichechus manatus latirostris | reverse complement strand
GTTTGTTAACTTTCTTTGTGGTTACCATGAATTTTATCCTTATCTTTCTAAGTTTGAAGCAGTATACCATTACTTGGTATCACCTTGCCTTCCTCTCCATTAGAAGGTTCTATACCTATGCTGTTTATTCCCTCTTTCATTGTTTTGATGTTGTTTTCATCCATCGATTGACTGCTCTGATTCCCTGTTGTACTTCTGTTGGTTTTTGATAGTCCTCTAGAGTTCATTTCTTAGATTGGTATCTGGCTCATATGATCCTGCATCCTAGGTTCTGCCTGTGGGCTGAAGCTGTTTGTCCTCAGATTAAAGAACTCCCTTTAATAATTCTGATAAGTTTGGTTTGACTTTTGCATATTCCCTTAATTTCTTTTATCTGGAAATGACCTAATTTCACCATCAAATTTGAATGAGAGTTTTGCAGGATTTATTATTCTCAGCTGACAATTTTTTTCTTTCAAGATTTTATATATGTCATCCGATTGCCTTCTTGCCTGCATGGTTTCTGCCGAATAATTTCTAATTGTTGTCTTTGTATAATCACTAGTTGTGAATTTATTTTGGCATTTTGTTCCTGCATTATCTTCCTGAATTCTTCCAATTTTTTGTCTGTATTTTCCATGAATTTGTCTATTTTTTCCTCATGTTTTTCAGCTTTTTACCTCAGTTCTTGGAAAATTCCGAGTATTAGAGATTTAAATTCTCTATCAGGTACTTCTAGTGCATTTTCTTCCACAGGAGAGTCATCTGGTGTTTTATTTTGCACAGCTACTGGAACCATCCTGTCTTGTTTTTGCAAATGTTTTGATATTGTCTGCTGTTTTCGGGACATTCAGTAGTTATTTCTCTTGTTTATTGATTGAAGATTTGTTTGTTTTGTCACTTTTTTAAAGAAAAATTTGACTATGTCTGAGCAGGCCGACTGCGTGCCCTTTGTTGTT
>NW_004444000.1:11054506-11108373 GCF_000243295.1 Trichechus manatus latirostris | reverse complement strand
CCTCGCTCCCCGTTCTCTGTCAGTTTTCTCACTCTGTTTGGTGCTTGGCTGAGTTCTTTATCTCTTCATTTGATGTTTTAGGGTTTCAGGATTGTTGTAGTATTCCCTGTTCGGCTTAGTTTTTCAGATCTTTGCTGTGGAGGGACGGCGTGGTGCTTCTGCCTAGAGCGCCATTTTGCTGGAACTCCTTAAAATTTATTTTAATAAAATAATGTTTTTGGTGAAAGTTTACACAGCAAATTAGGTTCCCATTTAACAACTACTACACAAATTGTTCAGAGATATTGGTTACATTTTTTTCACAATGTTTTGACATTCTCATAAATTCCCTTCTGGGTGTTTTGCTTTCACCCTGCACCTCTGGTTTCCCTGTCCCCTTACCCTTTCATTTTTGCTTTAGAGTAATTGTTGACTATTTGGTATCATACAAATGATTGTTTAAAGGTGTGCAGTACTCACTGGTAAGACTCAATCTTGTATTTAGCTAAAATGTGCCCTCAAGGAGTAGTTTTGGTTCAAGGTTTATGGAATATCTCAGGGCCATAGTCTCGGGGAGTCCTCTAGTCTTGACTGGTCCAATAAGTCTGGAATTTTTAAGAATTTGTGTTCTGTTCCACATTTTTATCCCCTTCTATCAGGATCCATCTATTGTGGCCCTGATCAGAATGGTCATTAGTGGTAGCTGAGCACCGTCTAGTTTTTCTGGTCTCAGGGTAGATGAGGCCATGGTCTGTGTCGACTATTAGTCTTGTAGACTAGTTCCTTCCCTGAGTCTTTGGTTTCCTTCTTTCTCTTTTGCTCCAGATGATCTGAGACTGATAGTTGTATCTTAAATGGTGGCTCTCAAGCTTTTAAGACCCAAGACTCTACTCACCAAACTAGGATGTAGAACATAAACTTTGTGAACTATATTATGCCAATTGACCTAGTTGTCCTACAAGACTATAGTCCTAAGCCTTCAAACTCGGAAAACCAATCCCACAAACTGCTTGGTTATGTCTAAGAAGTATCTGTAACTGTGCCCCTTATGTGCTTTATTATATATATATAGAAAGAGAGAGATAGATAGATATAGAGATAGATATATACACGAACATACATGCAGGCACACAGAGGTATGTGTATGCATATACATATATCTACATGTATACATGTACACATATATACATACCTGTACACATACATACATACATATGTATCTACACATATAATTTTCGGACATTGTTGCCAAATAATATATTTTCTAGCATTTACCAAAAACACCATTTATGTGTGTATGTGTGTGTGCATGTACTTCTTAGTGACATCATTTCACTTGGTCAGGTTGTACGCACTTCATCCACATTCAGTGTTACCTTCACCAAAAATATCAAGTGTGTACTATCTAAAGAGTGATTTCCCTTCTCCCTGCCCACCCTTCCCTAGTAACCACCAATGAATGTTTGTTTCTGTATGTATATGTATTTTTGTCTTTTTATAAAAGTGGGATCATGCAGTATTTGTCCTTTTGTGATTTGCTTATTTCACTCAGCATAATGTTCTCCAGATTCATCCGCATTATGAGATGTTTTGAGGACTCATTATTATTCTTTACGGTTGCATAGTATCCCATTGTATGTATATACCATATTTTGTTTATCTATTCATCCACTGATGGGCGCTTACGTTGTTTCCATATTTTTGCTATTGTGAATAGTGCTACAATGAACATAGGTGTGCATATATCTGATTGTGTCACTTCTAATAGATTTCTAGGGCATATACCTAGGAATAGGATTGCTAGATCATAAGGTAGTTCTAGTTCCAGTTTTTTTGAAGAAGTGCCTTACTGTTCTCCTATATCTCTATTAAACCCTGTGAAGGAATAGCCTCCTCTATGAAACTTTCTTGGTCCTCGTTATGGATTGAATTGTGTCCCCCTAAAATGTGTGTCAGCTTGGCTAGGCCATGATTCCCAGTATTGTATGACTGTCCATTTTGTCATCTTTGTGATTTTCCTATGTGTTATAAGTCCTACCTCTATGATGTTAATGAGGCAGGATTAAAGGCAGTTATGTTAATGAGGCAGGACTCAAACTACAAGATTAGGTTTTGTTTTAAATCGATCTCTATTGAGATATAAGAGAGAGAAGGGAGCAGAGAGACAGAGGGACCTCATAAAAGAAAGAAAGTAGTGCCAGGAGCAGAGCACGTCCTTTAGACCCCAGGGTCCCTGTGTAGAGAAGCTCCTAGACCAGGGGAATATTGATGATGAGGACCTTCCTCCAGAGCTGACAGACAGAAAAGTACTTCTCCTGGAACTGGCACCCTGAATTTGGACTTCTAGCCTCCTAGACTGTGAGAGAAGAAATTTCTCTTTGTTAAAGCCATCCATTTGTGGTATTTCTGTTATAGCCGCACTAGATGACTAAGACAGTCCTCCAAAATGAGTCACACTCTCCTTCCTCAAGTCTATTTCCCAGCTTTGTCATAATGCTTATATTATTGTATTCATCACACAGAATTACCATTGTGTATATACTTGCCTTTAATGTAAGTGTTTTGAAACAAGATCCTCTTGTCATAGTCTTCTCTATGACATAGGGTAAATAGTAGGTATTTTTTTTTAACTACATTGGTTTATGAATGCTTTGAGTTATAAACAGGGCTTTGCACCCTGCTTATTTAGTTCAATATAAGAAGAGTTGGGAAAGTGAAATGCTTCTGGTGGAAATTGGAATGATATATGGGAGAAGGGCACTATAAAAGGATAGATACTGTGGTGGTCAGGACCAAGGTCAGACAAACCAAAGAGAGTACTTTCATTAAAATGAAACTCTAGTGAATTGATGGTACTTCCACTACTGAAGGGAACTATTCATTCACACGAGGCCTCGAATTATTAAAAAACACCACCAACCACCAACAACAACAATCTTGAATGCCCTAATAGTAAGCTAATAGAAATAATAAAGATATACATCCTTGAAAAATAACTCAGCAATATCTGTAGGTAAGTAGGCAAGCCTAAGAAAGCAGTAGTTGGAGTAAGGAATTAGTTAAGTGGTTTCCATCTGTGATTCAGATGATGAGGCTGTGCGGAGAGAAATAGGAGATCCACCTGGGGTTCTGGGCCTTTGTATAGGAGTACTATTGTTTTATGAAGAAATAACACACCTGTACTCTGAGTTTGCCAGCAAAGCCAATCTGTTTCACATTTTAAGCTCAACTCAATTACAAAATCAACAGGTCTCTCTGGAATAGAAGTGTGTCAGGAGCACATCACCCTTCTCCAAATTAGTGTCAATAACCCAATACCAATACCCAAGCTAATGCTTTTCTCAAATGTGTGTGGCTGCAGAGCTTTCAAGTCTGTAGGGAAGCATCAAGATCTTTGTCTCTTTCTCATCCCATCCCATTGACCAATGCCTAGTACCCTTGCAAAATCTGAAGCAAAACCAAAATGAATTAATGAAAAGTTTTTTATATAGTGGTTGCTGTTGAAAGTCTAGAAAAGCAAAGGCAGGGAAAGTCATTACATCAATATTTTCTATAAAATGAAGCAAAAAAGGAGAAAAATAAGCTCATCATGTAATTGTTTCATCATGCTTTTTTTTTACTGGAGTATGAAAAGGCCATTGTGTGTTTGTGTGTGTGTTAGAAGGGCTGTGAACTTGGTCATAGTGATCTCTGGTTCCACAACTATGTATCAACACCGTGTGTTTATTCCAGCTCTCATTTAGCAAAAGATCGAGTTTTTTTTTTCTTTTAAAATTAGTTTTCTTATGATTAGAATACACCATTTTAATACTATTTACTTGTTTCTATCCCCCACACAATGTGATTTTCTTAAGTTTAAGGTCTAGGACTAGTATATCAGTATATCCTTAATGATTCATACAGAGCCTGGAACATAAAAAACAACCAATACATAATTACTGATTAAGTACAAGACAGAGACTGAGAGCTAGGAGAGAGATGAGGGAGGAGAAAGAGGGAAAAAGAGTGAGAGAGAGGAGGGGGAGAGAGAGGAGAGAATAAGTATGGATCACTGACATCTTCTGATAATTTCTGAACTTTATTGGCACTCTTAGAGACAGTTGTCTGGTGAGGATTTGTGTTTGTATGCCACATGGTCTAGGGCAAGGGACGATAGCCTGCAGTGCCGGTGATGGCATTCAGTCTGAGTTTCACTAGGGTATAGTCTGTTAACCTCCTCTCTGCTTAGCATTTGTGAGAATGACTACCCACTGCACTCCTACCTCCTTGTTTTGCAAGATGAAGAATGCAAACTGACCATCATACTTTCATTTTGAACCTTCCAAATCTCTATTTATCCCTTCTACCCAAAACTGTCTTCCACATTTGGTACCACCTCAACCCACCAGGGAATTTCACTATGCCTTTCCTTCCACATACGGCATGTGCATTTAACAGTAAAATTTTAGAGAAAACACCACTATTTGTTATTGCGTAAACCATAGTAGTGATTCCAATGATGAGCATTTAAATCCAGGTAGTGAAGAGGTGGGCTTAAGATTTATTTCTATGTATTTAATGTATCTGCAGTTATTGGTTTATCAGTTTAAGTATAGTCAGATATTGTTAAAAGGGGCTACTCAGACTATTTTTGGAGTTGTATGAGGCAAAGTTCAGCTTCCTCTTTAGCTAAGTTGTTTTGGTCTTACGCTAGCCACATGTGGCTATTTAAATCTAAATGTAAATTAATTAAAATTAAATAAAATTAGGTTAAGATTTAACATCAGCCAAATTTGAAGTACTCGATGCCCATGTGTGGCTTATGGTTACCATATTGGAGATAGCACAGGTAAAGAATATTTTCATCATTGCCGAAAGTTCTATTGGATCAGTGCTATAGAACCTAAGTACTTTGGAAAATTTGAAAGAAAATGTTTACCTTAAAGTGACCACTATAAGAGCTTTTGCACCTGTGCAGTCTCTGAAAACAAGAAATCATTCTTTTGCTACTTGCAGGTGATTTCTGTCAATGATTGAGACTGTTCTTTGTGAATTTGGCTATTTTCAGACTGGTGTGTAAACAACAGAGCCACTCAGTACATAGCGTAGACAACTTTGGCCAAGTAAAATTATGCTTACTTTATTTATTTATTTAACATCACCACACTGTGCTTTTCTTTCTGTTCAGATATTTACATTATTGGGCCTTGACTCTGGTCCAAATACTTATAAAAAGTATAGAATCAAAATTTCTGAGAAAAGTTGTAGCTTAACCAAATGTTGTCTCTTCTTTCCTGCTTCCTTTTCTTCCTCCCTTTTTCCATCCTTATCTTTCTCCCTCCACCCCTACACACATATTTATTGAATGTCCATGAGATTCTAGGAAAAGGTCAACAAGACAGACGTAGACCCTGTTTTCATGGAGCTTACAGACAGGGAAAAAGGTAGTATAAACGCTTACAAAATTAAATATTTGAGGACAATTTTTTAAGTGCAATAAACAACGAATTCAGGATGGTAAATAAACAAACAACAGCCCCAATAACATAGAGACTTGACCTGTAATGGATACAGTGTAGTGGATAGAAGAATAATGAATACTGATACATGGATCTTCTGTTTAGACTTAATTAATTGGCTTCTCTTCCCACTTTCCTAGTTGAAGTTTGCTGTTTAAGTATAAAGCACAGCTGATGTTTCCTCCATGGTGTCTAGATCTGTGGTGCTGGCAAAGAAATTGAATATACTGTGAAATGCCAGAAGAACAAACAAATCAGTCTTAGAAGAAATACGACCAGAATGCTCTTTAGAAGTGAGGATGGCAAGGCATTGGCTCACTTACTTTGGATATGTCATCAGGGAAGAGCAATAGCTCTTGGTAAAGTAGAGGGTCAGTGAAGACAAGGGAAACCCACAGTGAGATAGATTGACACAATAGCCACAACAATGGACTCATACATACCAGTGATTATGAAGCTGGTGCAAGACCAGGTGTTTTGTTCCACTATGTATAAAATTCCCATGAGTAGGAGCTGACTAGGAGGCAAGTAAAAACGGTAAAGCCGCTCTGAGACTTCTCTCCCAAATTGCAAGGCTGGCCTCATGAAACTGTTCTCAGGACAAGAGTTAAGAATTGCTCCAGGTGAGAGGAATAGAAGACATCTGAAAGTAGTTGAGAAGTGTCGGGTGCTACTATGAACAATTTTCTAGAAAACAACAACAAAAAATTTGTTCTACCAGGGATTCAGGAGGGGAAAGGCATTTATGTTGTTGGCATTTATATTTTCCTGGCAGTTTTATTATGCTGGACTCATCGATGTCAACTCATTAATCCCAATTTAGCTTGTTGGCTCTCTACACTGGATTAAAAAAAAAATTGCTAAATTATATTGGATCCTGTCTTAGTTATCGAGTGCTGCTATAATAGAAATACCACAAGTGGATGGCTTTAACAGAGAGAAATGTATTCTCTCACAGTCTAGGAGGCTAGAAGTCTGAATTCAGGGCACAATTTCCAAAGGAAGGCCTTCTCTCTCTGTCAGCTCTGGGGGAAAGTCCTTATCACCAATCATTCCCTGGTCTAGGAGCTTCTCAGTGCAGAGACCCTGGGTTCAAAGTATGCACTCTTCTCTGCTTTCTTGGTGTTAGGAGGTCTCCCTGTTTCTGCTCTCTTCCCTCTTTTATATCTCAAAAGAGATTGACTCAAGATACAACCTAATCTTGTAGATTGAGTCCTGCATCATTAATATAACTGCCTCTAATCTTGCCTCATTAACATCACAGAGGTAGAATTTACAACACATAGGAAAAGCACATCAGATGACAAAATGGTGGACCATCACACAATACTGGGAATCATGGCCTACCATGACACATATTTGGGGGGGGGATGCAATTCAGTCTGTAACAGATCCCATGATAAAATCTATTCAGCTGTTCCATTAAGGCAGGTTTGCCAAGTCTTCTGTGGCTACATTATGAGTTGTGCTTTAGTTTCTATTTATCTCTTCTTTGTTTAATATTGCTCATTTTATCACAGCATCTTCGTCTTTCATCTCCATCCTACTCATATTCTGACTGATGATAAGTTATGTGCTGTTAATTGCTGATGCCTAGGAAATTCTGAGTGATTGCTTATTAAAAGGTTCAGGGCCTTCCTTTGATGACATTGGATTTAAGAAATATGATAATGTGTTAAAATATATGTAGCATCTCTCTCTAAGCGTGTGTGTTTTTCTGGTGGGGTGCACATATGGTTGGTCTTTTCTCAAATGTGCTCATGCAGCGTTAATTTTGGAAGTGCAGTTGTCTCCTCAGAGTGGCTATCAAGGGAATTAAGACTCAAATTAAGGATTATTAAAAAGACATTCACACTGAAATATGTTATTACTGCAAAAGCTGTTCTTCCATTAGCAAAATGAAGTTAGTGGAACAACTGGCATTTACAGCTGAGGCTCTAAATCAAAATTCTGCAAAGCATTCCCCTTTTTCCACTCCAATAGCATCCTTCTCTCCTCTACAATTTTGTCATCATGAACCTTGGCAAGCACCTCATTTTAAGGAACACCAGGTAGTCTTGGAAACTGATAGAATACTTGGCCACTGCTTCCCACATTTCCCCGTAACATTGGCCATTTTGTTTTAGGCTTTTAGGGAATTGTCCCACCAGGAACCTGGTTTGGGAATATTACACTATTGCCATCTGCTCAGTCAGCTATTTGATTTGCACTTTGCTACATGTTGAGGCTACTAGATGCATAAGAAATAGACGTAATCCTCAAATAGCAAAAAATTTTCACCTTTTCCTAATCTGGACTTTCCTCCTATATAATCTGCTTGATTTGTTGGTTAGGATCAGGGACAGATTACTCAATAAGCAAGGTATGCAAGGTTTTACTAATCTAGTAAGTAAGTAAACACAATTAAGCCCATGTGTACCTTTCTTACCATAAGCCCATGCACTCCTTGCTTACTGGTTAATCTGCCACTGTTTAGGACACCACTGTGTCATCCTGCTGAAAATCGAGGCCTAATCCTTGATTCCTTCCTCTTCTTTCCCTCCCATTGCAGTATCACAAACCCTTCATACGTATCATAGCACTTTTTTTTTTATTGTGGCAAAATGTACATAACATGCCATTTACCATTTTAAGCATTTTTGAGTGTGCAATTCAGTGGCATTAAGTATATTCACAATGTTATATAATCATCACTTCTATTTCCAACTGTTTTTATCATCCCAAACAGAAGCTCTATACCCATAAAACAATAACTTCTCATTCAGCCCTCTCCGCAGCCTCTAGTAACCTCTATTTTACTTTCTCTCTGTGAATTTGCCTATTTTAGCTACCTCATATAAATGGAATCATACAATATTTGTCTTTGTGTGTGTGACTTATTTCACTTAGCATAATGTCTTCAAGCTTCATCCATGTTGTAATACTTATCAGAACTTCATTCTTTTTATGACTGCATAATATTCCATAGTGTATATGTACTACTTCTGTTTGCCTGTTTATCTGTTGATGGACATTTGTACTGTTTCCACCTTTTGACTATTGTGAATAATAATGCTATGAGTATCAGTGTTCACATATCTGCTTGAGTCCTGCTTTCAATGATTTGGGTATATATCTGAGAGTGAAATTGCTGAATCAAAAGGCAATTCTATGTTTAACTTTCTGACGAGCCACCAAACAATGGCTGCACCATTTTACATTCCCACTAACAATGAATGAGAGTTCCAATTTCTGTACATTTTCTTTAAGATTTGTTGATTTCTGATCATAGTCATCCTAGTAAGTATGAAGTAATATACTTTTCATTGTAGTTTTGATTTGCATTTTCCTAATGATTAATAATGTTGAACATCTTTTCATGTGCATATTGGCCACTTTCATATCTTCTTTGGGAAATGTCTATTCAAGTCCTTTGCCAATTTTTAAAAAATTGGATTGTGTGTGTGTGTGTATGTGTGTGTGTGTGTGTGTGTTTCTGTTGAGTTGTTGTAAGTGCTCTTTATATATTCTGGATATTAATACATTTATCAGATATATGATTTGCAAATATTTTCTCCCATCCTATTGGTGGTCTTTTACTCTCTTCAAAGTTTCCCTTAATGCACAAAATACTTTAATTTTAATAAAAAAAATTTGTGTATTTTTTCTATTATGGCCTATGCTCTCAGTGTTATAAGAATCCATTGCTGTACCCAAGATCGTGAAGCTTGCCCCTATATTATTTTTGTCTAAGAATTTTATAGTTTCAGCTCTTAGATTTAGTTCTTTGATCTGTTGTGAGATGATTTTTGTAAGTGGTGTAAGTTAAAGGTTCAACTTTATTCTTTTTCATGTGGATACTCAGTTTTCCAAGCACCATTTTTTCCAAAAACTGTCTTTTCCCCATTGAACACTCTTGACACTCTTGTTGAAAATAAATTCACCATATATGTCACGGTTTATTTCATATTTATTTATGGGCTCCAAGGAATAGTTCTATGCCAGTACTACACTGTTTTGATTACTGTAGCTTTGTAATAAGTTTTGAAATTGGTAATGTGAGTCTTCCAACTTTGTTCTTCTTTTTCAACATTGTTTTGGCTATTAGGGTTCTATTGAAATGGCATATGAATTTTAGATTTTTTTTTTCTATTTCTTTGAAAAGCAACTTTGAGATTTTGATAGGGACTACATTGAATCTGCGTATTGCTTTGGGTAGTATTTCCACCTTAACAATATTAAGCTTTCCAATCCATTTATTTAGGTCTTCTTTAATTTCTTTCAGCAATGTTTTGTAGTTTTCAGTGTATAAGTGTTTCACCTCCTTGGGTAAATTTTTTCCTAAGTATGTTATTCTTTTTGATGTTATTATAAATGGAATTGTTTTCTTAATTTCATTTTTGTTTGCTCATTGCTGGTATATAGAAATACAACTGATTTTTCTGTGTTCACTCTGTAGCTTGAATTTTTTCTGAATTTTTAAAACTCTAACAGATGTTTTTTTGTAGACTCTTTAGGGTTATCTACATATAACACTTGTCTCTGTGACAGAGATAATTGTACTTCCTATTTTCAATTTGTATGTCTTTTATTGCTTCTTTTTTTGTCTAATTGTTCTGGATAGAATTTCCAGAATAGAGGCAGTGAAAGTGAACATCTTTTTTCTTGTTCCTGATCTTAGGGGAAAAGCTTTCAGCTTTTATCATTGAATACGATAAAAATACTGGATTTTTATATATGGCCTTTATCATGTTGAGAACGTTTCCTTGTATTCATAAATCATTAAATGTTTTTGTCATGAAAATGTGTTGCATTTTTTCAAATGCTTTTTCTGCATTAATCAAGATGACCATGCTTTTTTTTCCCCCTTAATTATATTAATGTTATGTATTACCTTGGTTTGTTGATGTATGTAGAACCACCCTTGGTCATGGTATATAACCCTTTTGATATGCTGTTGGGTTTGTTTTGCCAGTATTTTGTTGTGTATTATTAAATCTATAATTGTAAGGGATATTGCCCTGTAGTTTCCTTTTCTTATTACATCCTTGTCTCGCTCTGGTATAAAAGCAATGCTGGCCTTATAAAATAAGTAAGGATTGTTCTCTCCTCTTCTATTTTTTGGAAGAGTTTCAGAAGGACTAGTGTTAATTTATCTTTAAATGTTTCGTAGAATTCACCAGTGGAGTCATGTCTTCCTGGGCTTTTCTTTGTTGACAGATTTTTTTTTTTTAACTGTTTCAGTGTCTTCCATTGTTATTTCTTGAGTCTGTTTTGGTTTGTATGTTTTTAGGTATTTCCCAATTTCATCGAAGTTGTCAAATTTGTTGCATACAATTGTTCATAAACCAGTTGCTGTCAAGTCGATTCCAATTTCTGGTGTCCCCATAAGTGTCAAAGTAGAATATTGCTCCATAGAGTTTACATCGGTTGATTTTTTAGAAGTAGACCACTAGGTCTTTCTTCCAAGGTGCCTGTGGGTGGACTGAAACTGCCAACATTTTGATTAGCAGTTAGTATTGTCTTATAATCCATTTTATTTCTATAAAATCAGTATCGACGTCCACACTTTGATTTATAATTTTAGTTATTTCTATTTTCTCTCTCTCTCTTTTTTTGATCAGTTTAGCTGAAGGTTCATTAATTTCGTTGATCTTTTCAAAGAATCAAATTTTTGTTTTGCTGATTTTCTCTATTTTTTTTCTATTCTTCACTTCATTTATCTCTGCTCTGATCTTCCTTCTGTTAGCTTTGTGTCTAGTTTGCTTTTTATTTTCTAGTTCCTTAAGCTGTAACCTTAGGTTATTTATTTGGGATCTTTCTTTTTAATGTAAGCATTTACAGCTACAAATTTCTCTCTTAGTACTGATTTTGCTGCATCCCATAATTTTTCATATGTTTGATTTTCAATTATCTCAGGAATTTTCAAATTTTTCTTTTGATTTTTCCTTTGACCCATTGGTTCTTTAACAATTTGTTCTTTATTTATAATTTTTATTTGTTTACATATTTGTGAACTTTCCAGTTTTTATTCCATTATTGATTTCTAGTTTCATACCGTTGTGTTCAGAGAAGATACTTTGCATGATTTTAATCTTTTAAAATGTCTTAAGACTTATTTTGTGGCCTAACATATGGTCTATCCTGGACAATGTTCCATGTACTGGAGAAGAACATGTATACTGCTGTTGTTGGGTAGAGTGTTCTGTATATGTCTTTGTACAAAGAACGTCAAATATAAGAATCAGCAGAAAGCCAATTCCTATAAGGTGAAGGTCAAATATATCCCAGGTTTCCACATTCTCCAAACTGCTGTACCACTCCATCTCTGACACTAGCCACTCTCTGTCCCCTCAGTACTCTACCCTCCCCTGTTTGGTTTTGGCAATTTGCTTCAACTTTTCACAGAACTCACAAACTGTACTTACAGTTAAATGGTTTATTAAGGAAGTAATAGGGTACAACTCAGGATCAGGATCAGGATCAACAGGTTACAACTCGGGATCAGGATCAGGAAGCACATCAGCAAAGTCTGGAAGGCTCCCTTGAAGAGGAGGACGGCATGTCCCTCCTTTCTTCAATGCAGTACAGCTCTCTCAGCTCCTCTCAACTGCGCAAGCAAGTAAGCCCTTCTCTCTGCTGTGCATGCCTCCTCTCAGCGGTGCAGGCCTCCTCTAAGCCCTCTAAGAACAGGTCTCCTCTCTGTCCCCTGAGGACAGGATTCCTCTCAGCCCCCTAAAGACAGATTTCCTCTCAGTCCTCTCAGGACAGGATTCTCTCAGCGCCCTCAGAACAGGTCTCTTCTCAGTCCCCTCAGGAAAGACTTGTCTGCCTTTGGCCTCCCTGCCATTACTGACGTTGCTGCAGGATCCCATTTTGGCCTGATACTGCTGGCTTTGCCGCAGGGCCCTTTCCAGTCTCTCTCACTGTCTTCAGTATTACTCTCCTTGACCTGTGTTACAGATCTTTTAGGAGATTCCTCTCCTCTCTTTTCTCTCCGCTTCTTCTCTCTTCTTACCTTCTTACCTGTTCTATTTTCTGCTTCTTTTTTCTTTCTGTCTGCCAACTTCTGTGGGGTTGGCTGCATATATAAGCAACCTCCTGGTCAGTGTCAAGGCATGGCTCTCCCACCAGGGCCATGAACTGACCAATACCCTCTCAGTAGACTGTGGATACTTCATTTGCATGGTATGCTATAGTCACCTCATTTGCATAGTCTGTAGTCACTTCATTTGCATAGTATATTGCCCAGTTCCTGCATGGTGTATAACAAGTACAGGGCAAGGTTGCAGTCCAGGCCCAGACAAAAAATCAAGTTGTTACAGTTTACAGGAATGTCAATCAACCTGGACAAAAATAACGAATCCTCTGGGGTAGAAGACTAGGGCAAAGGTAAATTCCCGGGGCTTAGAGGGAAAATTTCTCAAGCTGTTTTTCTAAAAAACAAAGACAAAAGTCTACATAAAGGAACTCATTTCACTACAGTCCACTCTCTGGCCTTTTGGCCATGGACTCTTTCACATATTTATATTTTACCAGTCCAAATAATACATTAATATTTTGTCCATTGGTAGAGCAGAAAGTTCTCAGGGTTAGGTAGCTCAGGTACCAGCCACTCAGGTCTGCTACAGGTGTCCATCGGATCTGGTCAGTTTTTCCAAAAGGTTTTCTCGGCGTCACCTTCTTTAGAGTCTAATAAAATTTAACTGAGAGAATATTATTCCCTTGCTCTGAACTTCCCAGGATATTAACATAATGTTCTTCTGTCATTGAGGTAGTTTCAATCAATGATCAATAGCAGATGAGTAATTGTCTTTCAAATGGTATGTATCATGCTGCAAAATCTGGAAACTTTCTAGTCCAGAATTCCAGTGGTCCCTGAAGGGTGGCATTCCGGGTTTTTGCCATAAGCTCCATTCTGCATAAGCATGAGCAGCAGACACCTCCAGAATCATGTCTGTGGATCCTAAGGGTCTAAAGGCAGGAAAAGCGGGACCACAGTTTGTAATTCAGACATAGCCTGCCATAGCTAGGGCCCCCCACTCAAATGTGGTTTTCTTCTGAGTGATTTTATGGGTGGGAGTCAGAAGTATTCCCAGATGTGGAATATGTGTTCTCTAAAATACAAATAGACCAACTAAATATTGGGCCTCCTGTTTAGTCTTGGGGGTAGGTAGCAACAGCAACTTATTCTTAGTTGCCTGTAAGATGTCATGAGTGGCCCCTGCCAAAGTTATTTCCAAGAATTTCACCATTTTGGCAAAGCTCTGGATTTTTGTTGCATTGATTAACCAACCACTGTTGGTCATGTGGGCCACCACTGTGTTCAAATCAACTCTAGCCTGTTCTCTGTGGTTTGATATTAGCACAATATCATCAATATAATATATCATTACACTCTAGATCAGCATAGAGTCCAAATCTCTTCTAACCAAACTATGACAGTAAGCTGGTGAATTCAAATAACTCTGTGGCAATACAGTGAAAGCAAATTGTGGTCCTTCCCATGTGAAACTAGCTGGCTCTTTTCAGAGACTGGGATCAAGAAGAAAACATTTGCAAGATCAATCACTGGATAACAATCTCTTTTAGCCTGCTGTATTTTCTCCACTATTGATACGATGTCTGGAACAGCTGAAGCCACAGGTGGTACTACTTTAGGTGTCAATAGCGTACTGCCAGCCAGCATGAGCCATCTGCCTTTTTCATGGGCTATACAGGACTGTTACATGGAGAATTTATTGGCACCAATACTCCAGCTTCTAACATGTCTGTTTTAGTCACCTAGTGCTGCTGTAACAGAAATACAAGTGGATGGCTTTAAGAAACAGAAGTTTATTCTCTCACAGTCTAGTAGGCTAGAAGTTCAAATTCAGGGTGTCAGCTCCAGGGGAAGGCTTTCTCTGTCAGCTCTGGAGGAAGGTCCTTTTCATCAATCTTCCCCTGGACTAGGAGCGTCTCCGCACAGGATCCTCAGGTCCAAAGGATGCACTCTGCTCCTGGTGTTGCTTTCTTGGTGGTATGATGTCCTCCTGTATCTCTACTTGCTTCTTTCTTTTATATCTCAAAAAAGATTAGCTCAAGACATGATCTAATCTTGTAGATTGAGTCCTGCCTCATTAACATAACTGCTGTCTATCCCCCCTCATTAACATCATAGAGGTAGGATTTACAACACACAGGAAAATCAGGTCGGATGAAAAAATGGTGTACGATCATACAATATTGGGAATCATGACCTAGCCAAATTGATACACATATTTTGGGGGGACATAATTTAATCCACAATGAAGTATTTAATCAAAAGGACTAATCTCCTTTTGTCTATAATGTTTCAAATTAACAACTTGAGTTGATTCAGGCAATTAATCTTCACCACTCCCTCAGGGCACCATAAGACCAAACCAAATGTGAAACTCCAAATTCCTGAAGGACAAGGTCTCCACTATTCCCCTAGATACCAGCCAAGTAGTCTAGGAATACAGCTGCTGTTCTTACCACCACTGCAAGGCTGAAGAGTAGGAATTGGTAGCTGATTGACACACATAGCCACCCACAAGAACAGCAATCTGTTCCATCATCAAGCACTCCTCTGGCTTATATAAATGTCAGATCAGGTTCCACAGTTCCAAAATAATTTATTCCAATTGATTTTTCCAGTTCTATTGTTGTTTTACTGGAGGAATTGACCCATAGATCTTCCTTTTCTGCCATTTTGTTTGACATCCCTAACCTACCATTATACATTTAGGTCTTTGATCCATTTCTAGTTAATTTGTGTGTATTTTGCAAGGTAGAGATTCAATTTCATTGTTCTACACATGAGTATTCGGTTGTTCCACACCGTTGCTTGAAAAGACTGTTATTTTCCTCATTTTTAGATTGTCATTTCTATTCATTGATCTATACGTCTATTCTTATGCCAGTACTACACTGTTTTGAATACCACATTTTTGTAATTAGTTTGAAAACAGGAGTAGGAGCACTCTAACTTTTTATTCTTTTTCAAGATTGATTTGGCTGATTCTAGCTTTTCTGTGTGCTACGTGGGGGCAGTAGACTTTGGTCTTCTTGGTTTGCCTCTCCTGGCATGGAGCCTCCTCCCTAAATGTGAACTGGGCCAAGAATGTTCAGTGCTCCAGTATTATAGGCCAGCCATGACTGGGGTACAGCCTCCATTTTATGAATGAGAGATGAGTGAAGGAAGGTAGATCCTGACCCCTCAACCATACTTACCTGGAATTTAGCCTCTGCAACACAAGGCTGAGGGAAAAGAGAAATACTTGTGGCCTATCTTTCACAGGGAGATAATACAGCCCTTGACTGTGAGCTGTGGAGAGAACAAGCTCCATCTTCTGGGCCACATCCACCCACGGTGGAACTTCCATCAGCTTGAGCTGGGAGAAGCAGTGAGTCAACAGGCCACATTCATATGTCACAAACTCTTGCTGTTCTTACTGAGATTTAGAAGATTTTCTTTAATAAATATTTCTTCATTTGTTGTATATCCTTAGGAAAATTTCCAGATATTCTAAATGGTTTGTTTTGTTTCTATTTTTATGGATTGCTTTTATGAATGGTAAATGACGCTGGTAAAAATTTCCTTTTAAAACTAAATTAGACTTCCAGACAATATGGCACTATAGACAGAAGCACCATGTCATCCCTCCACAGCAAAGACCTGAAGAACTAAGTCAAACAGAGACAAGCGTCAATCCTGGAACCCTAAGCATCAGATGAACAGATAAAGAACTCAGTCAAGCACCGAATGGAATATGAAACTGACAGAGAACAGAGAGCAAGGAGAGTTATGAGTGGAGGTCCCCTATCAGCTACCACAGCACGGATTTACCATCTTGGACTCCTGTCGGAGATCAGCAAACAGGGAGGACAGGAAAGCAGCTTCACAGAGCTGCCAGCAGGAGACAGAACAACCACTAACCAGCAATACATGCTTTCCCACCCCCCACCCTTCTTCATCCCTACTCGGCCTTCTCTGCTTCTTGCAGCCACAGTAATTTGGCCGAGAGGCACTGGCTTCAGCCCTGTGCCACTTGGATTCCACCCTCCCACACTGGCCGGACCTTTGTTGGTTGCTGGTGTTGTTTTTTTCCACTTCTTTTGGTTTCTTCCATACCTCTCACCACCTCCTCCTCCTCCTTCTCTCAAATACTTGGCTCTGTGTGACACCTTTGTTTCTTCTTGAAAGGCTGTGAAACTCTGCTCGACTGTGGAACTGCTTCCCAGCCCACTCTGCCATGCTGGTGGGTTCCGCAGGGCATTTTTTAAATTTCTTTTGTTTTATTTGGTTGTTTTCTTTTTCTTTTCTCAGGTTGGGAGCCCCTTCTAGCCAGGCTGTACTGCGTGACTTGGGAGCTACTTCCTCGGTCTGTGCAGCTGCATAATAGGATCCCTAGGGGCATTTCTTTTTTTCTTTTCTTTTTTTTGTTTCTGTTTCCTTTTATCTCATTTTTCTTTTTTGTATTTATTCATTTCTCAGTTTCTCATCTCTCTATCCTCATCTTCTTTCCTATCTCCTTAATACCTGGTGCTGAGTGACACCTCTACCCCTTTGTGGCCTGGGAGCCACTTCCCTAGTCTTCGCGGCAGCACTGGTGGGATCCCTGGGGGCTTTGTTTTTGTTTTGTTTTTTTTTTTCTTCTGATTTTTATTTATTTATTTTATCCTTTTTCTTTTTCTTTTTCTCCATTTCTCAGTTTCTCATCTCTCCACTCCAATGGCAAGCTCTCTTAGCACTCCTTTTTGTTTGTTTGTTTTTGGTTCCTGTTTCTCTCTCTTTTCTCTCCTTTTTCCCATACCCTTCTTAGCCCCACATGTCACAATCTCCCCCTCCTTCCTGCCTGCCTGCACTGTTCACTGAACATCACACCCACAAGCAGCACAGGCATGGCCTACCTGAACCTGCCCTGCACTAATTCCCGGCCTACCCTGTTGGCCCTAGTACATGCTAAAAACAACCTATCCCAGCAACTCCCCTTCAGCTGGACCTGCCTTGCTTCACCAAAGCTGAGCAACTGACCCTGCCCATTGGACAAGGAGGTGAAAACTATTGTGCCTACAGATGAGCAAACAACAAAGTTCACACAGCCCGCCTGCTCAGACATAACCAAAGAAAACAAAAAGGCAGGATGAAACAAACAAATCTACAATCAATAAACAAGGAAAATTACTACTGAGTGTCCTGAAGACAACAAACAATATAAAAACATATATAAAAAAGGACAGGATGGTTCCAGTAGATGTCCAAAATAAAACACCAGAAGACTTTCCAGTAGAAGAAAAGGCACTAGAACTAGCTGATAGGAATACAAATCTCCAATATTCAGAGCTATCCAAGAGTTGAAGAAAAAGCAGGTAAAAATGAGGGAAAAATAGCCAAATTCATGCAAAAGGCAGAAAAATGCATGGAAAATACAGACCAAAAAAATAGAAGAATTCAGGGAAGTGTCACAGGAACAAAATCCCAAAATAAATTCACAACTAGAAATAGCACAAAAACAACAATTAGAAATCCAAAAGATAAACAAGATGTTTTCAGAAATGGACAGTGTCATAGAAGGGCTGAGTAGCAGGTTTCAAATGATGGAAGACAGGATCAGCAAAATTGAAGACAAACACTTGGATACAATTCTGTTTGAGGAAATATAAGAAAAAGAACAAAGAAAAATGAAGAAACCCTGAGAATTATGTGGGATACAATCAAAAGCAAACATTTGGAAGTGATCAGTGTTCCAGAACAGGGAGAAAACAGAAAACACAGCCAGGATCATTGAAGAACTGCTGAGAGAAAACTTCTTCAATATCATGAAAGATGGAAAGATGACCATCGAAGAAGCTCAATGAACCCATATCAGATAGACTCCAAAAGAAAATTAACAAGGCATATCATAATCACACTGGCTAAAACAAAACACAAAGAAATAATTCTGAGAGCATCTCAAGAAAAACAAAAAGTCACATACAGAGGAGAAACAATAAGACTAAGCACAGATTATTCAGCAGAAACCATGCAGGCAAGAAGGCAATGGAATGACATACATAATTTTTGAAAGAAAAAAAATTTCCAGCCAAGAATAATATATCCTGCAAAACTCTCATTCAAATGTGATGGTGAAAATAGGACATTTCCAGATAAACAGAAATTAAGGGACTACGTAAAAACCAAACCAAATTTACAAGAATTATTAAAGGGAGTCCTTCAATCTGGGAACAAACAACATCAGACCACAGGCAGAATCTAGGATGCAAGACCATATTAGCCAGATACCAACCTAGGAAATGAACTCTCAAGGACTATCCAAAACCAAAAGTATTACAACAGGGAACCAGAGAGGTTAATCTGTAAATGGAAACAACATCAGAACAATAAAAGAGGGAATAAATAGTGTAGGTATAGAAACTTCTAAAGGAGAGGAAGGCAAAGCGATACCAAGTAATAATAGACTGGTTCAAACTTAGAAAGATAAGGATAAATTTCACAGTAACCTCAAAGAAAGTGAATAAACCTACTTACCAAATTAAAGAAGAAAAACATAAGGTCTCAGCAAAAATGAAATCTACAAAAACAAAAGAAATAAAAAAAAATCCACAAACAAAAGGAATTCACACAGGAGAGTAAGAGGAACAAAGAAAATTCAGCACCACAAAAAAGCACCACAAAATGACAGCAGTAAAATCACACCTATCAATAATTACACTGAATGGAAATGGCCTCAATTCGCCTATAAAGTGACAAAGAGTGAAGAATGGATAAAAAAACAGGATCCATCAATATGCTGTCTACAAGAGACATACCTTAGAGACAAATATGTAAATTTATTAAAAATCAAAGGATGGAAAAATATATCAAGGAAACAGCTTCCAAAAAAGAGCAGGAGTGGCAATATCAATCTCAGATAAAATAGATTTTAAAACAAAATCCACCATAAAAGACAAACAAGGACACTATCTAATGATTAAAGAGATGATCCAGCTTGAAGCTATAACATAATAAACATCTACACACCCCATGACAAGGCTTCAAAATACATAAACTCTAACAGCACCGAAAAGAGAAACTGACAGTTCCACAATAATAGTAGGAGACTTCCACACACCACTCTCAGTAAAGAATAGAATAACCAGATAGAAACTGAACAAAGTTACAGAAGACCTTAAGGTCAAAATAAGCCAACCTGACTTCATAGATATATATAGAGCACTGCATACAAAAGCTGCAAAGTACACATTCTTTTCCAATGCACATGGAAAGTTCTCCAGAATAGACCACATTTTAGGCCACAGAGCAATACTCAACAAGATCTCAAGTGTGAGATAATACAAAGTATCTTCTCTGAACACAATGCCATCAAGGTAGAAATTAACAACAGGGAGATCAAGGAAAAAAAAATTCAATTCCATGGAAACTGAATAACAAACTTCTTAAAAACCACTGGGTAATAGAAAAATCAGAGATGGAAAAAAAAATCCTAGAATCAAACAAGAATGAAAACACATACCAAAACCTTTGGGACACAGCAAAGCAATCCTCAGAGGAAAATTTATAGCCATAGATTCACACATCAAAACAGAAAGGACAAAATCAAACCATTAACTACACAACTCGAATAAATAGAGAACAGAAAAAAAGCCCACAACCACCAGAAGAAAGGAAATAATAAAGATCAGAGCAGAAATAAATGAAATACAGAATAGAAAAACAATAGAATAAAAAAAAAACAAGAGTTGGTTCTTTGTAAGAATCAACAAAATCGACAAACCACTGGCCAAATTGACAAAAGAAAAACATAAGAGGACACAAATAACCCAAATAAGGAATGAAATGGGAGGTATTACAACAGACCCAACCAAAATAAAAAGGATCATAACAGAGTATTATGAAAAACTATACTCCAACAAATTTGAAAACCTAGAGGAAATGGATAAATTTCTAGAAACACTCTACATACTCAAACTACCACAAAGTGATGTTGAAAATCTGAACAGAACCACAAGAGAAGAGATTGAAAAGGTGTCAAAAAAACAAACAAACAAACAAACAAACAAAAAAAACCACTCCCAACATAAAAACAGCCCTGGCCCTAATGGCTCCACTGGAGAATTCTACCAAACATTCAGAGAAGAGCTTACACCAGTACCACTCAAACTATTTCAAAACATAGAAAAGGAAGTGATGCTTCTGAATTCATTTTATGAAGCTAGCATAACCCTGATACAAAAACTGGGCAAAGATGTCACAAAACAAGAAAACTACAAACCAATATCTCTCATGAATATAGATACAAAAATTCTCAACAAAATTCTAGCCAATAGATTTCAGCATCATATCAAAAAATAATACACCTCAACCATGTAGGATTCATACCAGGTATGCAAGGATGCTTCAACATTAGAACATCAATAAACATAATCCACCACATAAATAAAAGGAAAGAAAAGAATCACATGATCAACTCAATTGACACAGAAAAGGCATTTGACAAAGTCCAGCACCCATTCCTGATAAAAACTCTCAATAAAAAAGGTATAGAAGGGAAATTCCTCAACATAATAAAGGGCATTTATGCAAAACCAATGGCCAACATCTTTCTTAATGGAGAGAGGCTGAAAATATTCCCCTGGAGAATAGGAACAAGACAAGGATGCCGTTTATCACTACTCCTATTTAACATTGTGCTGGAAGTCCAACCTCAAGCAATAAGGCAAGAAAAATAAATAAAGGGAATCCAAATTGGTAATGAAGAATTTAAGCTGTCCCTCTTTGCGGATGATATGATACGATATGTAGAAAACCCTAAAGACTCCACGAGAAAACTACTGGAACTAATGGAAAGACAAACATACAAAAATTAGTCAGATTCCTATACACCAATAAAGAGAATGATGAAAAAGAAATCAGGAAAACAATACCATTTATAATAGCCCCTAAATAAATAAAATACTATACTTAGAAATAAATCTAACGAGGGAAGTAAAAGACCTATAGAAAGAAAACTGCAAAACACTACTGCAAGAAACCCCAAGAGATGTACATAAATGGAAAAACATACCACGCTCATGGATAGGTAGACTCAACATTGTGAAAATGACAATTCTACCCAAAGCAATTTACAAATACAATGCAATCCCAATTCAAATACCAACAACATTCTTTAAAGAGATGGAAAAACGAATCATTAAATTTATATGGAAAGGAAAGAAGCCCAGATTAGTAAAGCACTATTGAAGTAGGAGAATAAAGTCAGAGGACTCAATACTACCTGACCTCAGAACCTACTATACAGGTAAGGTATTCAAAACAGCCTGGTACTGGTACAACAACAGATACATTGACCAATGGAACAGAATCGAGAAGCGAGATGTAAATCCATCCACTTACGGTCCTCTGATCTTCAACAAGTGCCCAAAGTCCACCAAAGGGGGAAAAGACAGTCTTTTTAACAAACGGTGCTGGCAAAACTGGATGTCCATCTGCAAAAAATGAAACAGGACCCATACCTCACACCATATACAAAAACTAATTCAAAATGGATCAAAGACCTAAATATGAAGCCAAAAACTATAAATTTCATAGAAGAAACATGGATCAACACTAGAGGCCCTAATACATGGCATTAACAGGATACAAACCATAACCAACAATACACAAACTCCAGAAGATAAGCTAGATAACTGGGATCTTCCTAAACATTCATGCCCATCAAAAGACTTCACCAAAAGAGTAAAAAGGGAACCTACAGACTGGGAAGAGATTTTTGGACATTACTAGTCAGACAAAGGTCTAATATCTAAAATCTACAAGAAAATCTAACACTGCTACAACAAAAAGACAAGTAATCCAATTAAAAATTGGGCAAAGGAATTGAACAGACACTTCAGCAAAGAAGACACTCAAGTGGCCAATAGACACATGAGGAAATTCTCATAATCCTAGCCATCAGAGAAATGCAAATCAAAACCATCTCACCCCGGCATTACTGGCATGAATCAAAAAAAAACTGGAAATAAAAAATATTGGAGAGGCTGTGGGAAGATCAGAACCCTTATGCACTGCTGGTTGGAATGCAAAATGATACAACCATTTTGGAAAATGATCTAGCACTTCCTTAGAAAGTTAGAAATACCATAGGATCCAGCAATCCCAGTCCTAGGAATATATCCTAGAGAAATATGAGCCGTCACACGAATAGACATAGGCACACCCATGTTCATTGCAACATTGTTCACAATAGCAAAAAGATGGAAACAACCTAGATGCCCATCAACAGATGAATGGATAAACAAACTATGGTACATACACACAATGGAGTATTACACAACAATAAAGAACAATGATGAATCTGCGAAGCATTTCATAACATGGATGAATCTGGAGGGCATTATGCCTAGTGAAATAAGTCAATCACAAAAGGACAAATATTTTATGAGACGACTACTGTAAAAACCAATGAAAAGGTTTACACACAAAGAGAAACTATCTTTGATGGTTACGAGGGAGGGGAGGGGTGGTGGGAAACACTAAATAGACAATAGATAATTGGTAATTTGGTGAAGGGTAAGACAGTACACAATACTGGCGAAGCCACCACAACTAGTACAAGGCAAGGCCTGGAGCCTCCATAGACACATCCAAACTCCGTGAGGGACTGAATTGCTGGGCTGAAGGCTGTGGGGACCTTGGTCTCAGGGAACACGTAGCTCAATTGGCATAACATAGTTTATAAAGACAATGTTCTACATTCTACCTTGGTGAGTAGTGTCTGGGGTCTTAAAAGCCTGTGAGCAGCCATCTAAGATACTCCACTGGTCTCACCCCTTCGGGAGCAAGGGAGAATGAAGAGAACAGGATACAAGGGAAAGATTAGTGCAAAGAACTAATGGACCACAACTACCACGGCCTCCACCAGACTGAGTCCATCACAACTAGATGGTGCCCGGCTACCAACACTGACTGCTCTGATCAGGATCACAACAGAGGGTCCTGGACAGAGCTGGAGAAAAATGTAGAACAAAATTCGAACTCAGAATAAAGACCAGACTTAGTGGCCTGACAGAGACTGGAGAAACCCCAAGAACATGGCCCCCGGACACCCTTTTAGCTCAGTAATGAAGTCACTCCGGAGGTTCGCCCTTCAGCCAAAGAGTAGATAGACCCATAAAACAAAATGAGATTAATGGGGCACAATAGATCAGGACAAAGACTAGACAGCAGGAGGGGATAGGAAAGCTGGTAATAGGGAACCTAAGGTCAAGAAGGGAGAGTGTTAACATGTCGTGGGGTTGTTAACCAGTGTCATAAAACAATATGTGTAGTAACTGTTTAATGAGAAACTATTTGTTCTGTAAACGCTCATCTAAAGTACAATATAAAAAATAAAATGAAAATGAAAAAAATCTAAATTAATTTTAAGTGTTTGTCTGTGTAACAGAAATCTTTAAAACCCATTGCCTTTCAGTCAATTCTGACCCATAGTTACCCTATAGGATGGAGTGGAATTTCCCCATAGGGTTTCCAAGGTTGTAATCTCGCTGCATCTTTCTCCTGGAAAGCAGCCAGTGGATATTAAAATCATAGTGTTCTCCTCACCCAACAAAGTAGAGAACACTAACATATTATGTTAAATTGGGAAAAAAGAAAACAGATGCATGAACCTAAAAGGAAATATCTTTGATCTCTGACTCTAAATGTGAACCAACAGCAGCCACAACACTTGTTCTCATCAGCGATATTAATTTTCACTCCTAGAATGCAAATTTTGGTCTCTAATATTATTCGCTTAAAAATAACCATGATTCCTAAGAAAACAGCTTGAGGATGGAAAAATTTAGTATAACTCTGGAGAAGCATGGACATTTTTAAGAATCTTCAGGGTGTTGTTGTTTGCCACCAAGTTGATTCCTTCTCATAGCGAATGAATTTATATGACAGAGTAGAATTGCTCCATAGAGTTTCCCAGTCTGTAATCTTTACAGAAGAAGATTGCCAGGTCATTTCTCCCATGGAGCAGCTGGTGGGTTCAAAACGCTGACCTTATATGGTTAGCAGCCTAGCACTTAACAATTGCACCACCAGGGCTCCTTAATAATCTTGAGAGCAGTATTAAAAAAACAGAAACAAAAACAAAGAAGCTGGCTTAAGGGAGCTCTACTGGACAAGTTGTAATAGTTTTAATATTAAATGGAATAATAAGCATGGTTACTTTTAAAAAAGTTTTAAAAGGCTTAGAAGTTATCTTACAAAAGAAGAATAAATAATATACAAAAAGTTTAATTTTATTGATTAATTAGCATAAATAGACAAATGTTTCTATATATGAATATATTATTTATTCTTTTAAGTATATTCTTTTTTTTTTCCAAAGAGAAAATAGAAACCGTTGGATAGGAGCCCTTCATATTCCCTTTACCGGGCATAAAAAAGTTCCAACATCTGCACCTTCATCTTCTTTATCTTCTGTTCTAGCATATTGATTGCCGAGGCTCCTACAATGTGTACTTTAATTCCATTCCTTCTGACCTTCTAAAGAACTTAGCACTATTTGTTAATCTTTTTCACTTTCACAGTTAACATATTCTCCTCCATTACATTCTTTCACAAACTTTTAATTAAACTGAATTTACTCCTATCTAAACAACAAACTTAAACCGAAACAAAATTCTCTCTTGATCCCCACATTTATCTCCAGCTAAGCTATCTGTCAGTTTGTTGTACTGTGGTGGCTTGTGTGTTGCTGTGATAGTGGAATCTTTGCCACCAGAATTTCAAATACCAGCAGGGTCACCCCTAGTGGACAGGTTTCAGCAGAACTTACAGACTAAGACAGTCTAGGAAGAAGGACTTGGCTGTCTACTTCTAAGAAAGCTGGCCAGTGAAAACCTTATGAGTAGCAGCGGAACATTGTCTGATATAGTGTCGGAAAATGAGCCGTTCATTTGGAAGGCACTTAAAATAAGACTGGAGAAGAACTGCCTCTTCAAAGTACAGTTGACCTTAATGACGAGGATAAAGACAAGCTTTCAGGATCTTCATTTGCTGATGTGGCACGACTCAAAATGAGAAGAAACAGCTGCAAACATCCATTAATTATCACAATGTGGAATGTACAAAGTATGTATGAATCTAGGAAAATTGGAAATCATCAAAAATGAAATGCAACACATAAACATTGATATCCTAGATATTAGTGAGCTGAAATGGACTGGTATTGGCCATTTTGAATTGGACAATCATATGGCTTACTATGTCAGGAATGACAAATTGAAGCAGAACGGTGTCACATTCATTGACAACAAGAACATTTCAAGATCGATCCTGAAGTACAACACTGTCAATAATAGGATAATATCGATATGCCTACAAGGAAGACCAGTTGATGAATATTATTCAAATTTGCTCACCAACTACTAAGGCCAATGTCTTAGTCATTTAGTGCTGTTACAACAGAAACACCACAAGTGGATGGTTTTAACAAAGAGAAGTTTATTTCCTCACAGTTAAAGTAGGCTAAAAGTCCAAATTCAGGGCGTCAGCTCCAGGGGAGGGCTTTTTCTCTCCGTCGGCCTTCTTCTCTTTGGTGTTCCCCCAGACTAGGAGCTTCTCTGTGTGGGGACCCGAGTCCAAAGGACGTGCTATGCTCCCAGCACTGCTTTCTTGATGGTATGGGGTCCCCAACTCTCTGCTTGCTTCCCTTTCCCTTTATCTCTTGAGAGATAAAAGGTGATGTAGGCCACACCCCAGGGAAACCCCCTTTACATTGGATCAGGGATGTGACCTGGGTAAGGGTGGTGTTACAACCCCACACTAATCCTCTTTAACATAAAATTACAATCACAAAATGGAAACCAACCACAGAATTCTGGGAATCATGGCCCAGCCAAATTGATATACACATTTTTTGGGGGACATAATTCAATCCATGACAGCCAAAGATGAAGAAATTGAAGATTTTTACCAACTTCTGAGGTCTGAAATTGATCAAACATGCAATCAAGATGCATTGATAATTACTGATGATTGGAATGTGAAAGTTGGAAACAAAAAAGAAGGAACAGTAGTTGGAAAATATAGCCTTGGTGACAGAAAGGACGCCAGAAATCGCATGATAGAATTTTGCAGGTCCAATGCCTTCTTCATTGCAAATACCTTTTTCAACAAAATAAATGGCAACTATAGATGTGGACTTTGCCAGGTGGAATACATAGGAATGCAATCAACTACATCTGTGGAAAGAAACGATAGAGAAGCTCATGATCTTCAGTCAGAACAAGTCCAGGGACCTACTGCAGAACAGATCATCAATTACTCATATGCAAATTCAAGTTGAAGCTGAAGAAAATTAGAGCAAGTTGATGAAAGCCGTAATATGACCTTGAGTATATCCCACCTGAATTTAGAGACCATCTCAGGAATAATTTTGATGAAGCGAATACTAATGACCAAACACCAGACGAGCTGTGGAATGACATCAAGGACATCATACATGAAGACGGCAAGAGGTCACTAAAAAGACAGGAAAGAAAGAAAAGACCAAAATGGATGCCGGAAGACTCTAAATCTTGCTCCTGAATGGAGAATAGCTAAAGAGAAAGGAAGAAATGATGAAGTCAAAGAAATGAATAGAAGATTTCAAAGGGTGGCTCGAGAAGACAAAGTAAAGTATTATAATGACATGTGCAAAGAGCTGGAGTTAGAAAACCAAAAGGGAAGCGCATGCTCGACATTTCTCAAGCTAAAGAACTGAAAAAAAAAATTCAAGTTTCGAGTTGCAATAGTGAAGGATTCTACGGGAAAAATATTGAACAATGCAGGAAGCATCAAAAGAAGATGGAAGGAATACACAGAGTCACTGTACCAAAAAGAACTGGTTGACATTCAACCATTTCAGGAGGTAGCATATGAGCCAGAACCAATGGTACTGAAGGAAGAAGTCCAAGCTTCACTGAAGGCATTGGCGAAAAACAAGGCTCCAGGAATTGACGGAATGCCAATTGAGATGTTTCAACAAATGGATGTAGTGCTGGAGGTGCTCGCTTATCCATGCCAAGAAATTTGACAAACTGACTGGAAGAGATCCATATTTGTGCCCATTGATTGCAAAGCAAGGTGATCCAACAGAATTAGGAAATTATCGAACAATATCGTTAATGTCACCCACAAGTAAAATTATGCTAAAAATCATTAAAAAGTGGTTGCTGGAGCACATAGGGAACTTACAGAAAATCAAGCTCCATTCAGAAGCGGACGTGGAACTAGGGATATCATTGCTGATGTCAGATTGTGGCTGAAAGCAGAGAATACCCAAATATGTTTACCTGTGTTTTATTGACTATGCAAAGGCATTTGTCTGTGTGGATCATAACAAATTATGGATAACATTGCAAAGAATAAGAATTCCAGAACATTTAATTGTGCTCGTGAAGGACCTGTACATAGACCAAGAGGCAGTTGTTCGAACAGAACAGGGGATACTGCATGGTTTAAAGTCAGGAAACGTGTATGTCAGGGTTATATCCTTTCACCAGAGTTATTCAATCTGTATGCTGAACAAACGGTCTGAGAAGCTAGACTACATGAAGAAGAATGCAGCATCAGGATTGGAGGAAGACTCATTAACAACCTGCAATATGCAGATGACACAACCTTGCTTGCTGAAAGTGAAGAGGAACTGAAGCACTTACTAACGAAGATCAAAGACAACAGCCTTCAGTATAGATTACACCTCAACAGAAAGAAAACAAAATTTCTCACGAGTGTACCAACAAACATCATGGTAATGGGAGAAAATACTGAAGATGTCAAGGACTTCATTTTATTTGAATCCATAATCAATGCCCATGGAAGCAGCAGTCAATAAATCAAAACAAATCTGCTGCAAAAGACCTCTTTACAGTGTTAAAAAGCAAAGATGTCACTTTGAGGACTAAGGTATACCTGACCCAAGTCATGGTGTTTTCAATTGCCTCATTTGTACTTGAAAGGTGGACAACGAATAAAGGAGACTGAAGGAGAATTATAATGTTGGGAAGAATATTGAATATACAATGGACTGCCAGAAGAATGAACAAATCTGTCTTGGAAGAAGTACAGCCAGAAAGCTCCTTGTAAGCGAGGATTGCAAGACTTCATCTCACGTACTTTGGACATGTTATCAGGAGAGACCAGGCCCAGAAGAAGGATATCATGCCTGGTAAATTAGAGGGTCAGCAAAAAAGTGGAAGGTCTTCAACAAGATGGATTGACACAGTGGCTGCAATGATGGGTTCAAGCATAACAATGATTGTAAGGATGCACAGGACCGAGAGGTGTTTTGTTCTGTTGTACACAGGGTTGCCATGAGTTGAAACCAACTTGACAGCACCTAACAACAAAGTGTTATATTTATCCTCCTCCTGACAAACGTATCAAAAAGGTATCTATAATCCTTATATAATTTTTTCATACCCATTAGCCCCTGTCTTAGGCTGGGTTCTCTAGAGAAGCAAAACCAGTAAGTGTATAAATATATATAGATAGATAGATAGAGATTTATATCAAGGAAACAGCTCATGCGATTGTAGAGGCTAGAACATCCCAGGTCTGTGGATCAGGGTAGAGGCCTCTCCCAAGTCACACAGCCACAGAAGCTAGTAAGCCCAAGGTTGGCAGGTTGGAGAGCAGGGCTCCTGCTCACAGGCAGTGCAGATTGACGAATCCAAAGTTCAGCAGATAAGCTGACAGATCAAGTCCCAAGAACTGGAGATGAGATGACAGGAGGCAGCTGCAGGATCCAGACAGAACAAAAAGCCAGAACATCTGCTTATATTCAGATGCGGGCCACACCCCTAAGGAGAATCCCTTTCATCTGATTGGCTGCTCACAGTATATTCAATCATGGGAGTGATCACATTAAAACACTGAGAATCATGGCCCAGCCAAGTTGACAGACAATCTTAACCATCACAGCTCCTCAATCCACTTCTATCTGACTATAATTCTAACACTCAACTCTCCACTGAAACACCTCTTACTAAGAAAATCAATGACCTTCAGTTTGCTAAATCCAAAGAATACGTCTCAGTCCTCATCTTAGTTGATCACAGTTTGATACCTTTACACCCTCTTCTTTAGCCTTTCTACTGGTTTTTCACCTAATTCTATGGCTGTTTGATTTCTTTCTCCTTTCATACTCAGCCGACTCTCCTGAGCAAGTAAATGTTGGGGTTTCACGAGACTCAGTTATAAGCCTACTTCTCCTTCAAACTGTTCTGTGCCTCTAGATTAGGAATAAGAAAACTTTTTTCTGTAAAGGACTATATAGTAATCATTTTAGGCTTTGCAGGCCATATAGTGTTTGTCACAACTACTCAACTCTGTGGAGATAGTGTGAAAGCAGCCATAAAATCAGTAAAACCAAACAAGTTGCCGTTGAATCGATTCCGACTCACAGTGACCCTATAGGGCAGCACAGAACTGCCCCATAGGGTTTCCAGGGAACAGCTGGTGGATTCGAACTGCTGATCTTTTGGTCAGCAGCCAAATACTTAACCACTGCACCACCAGGGCCTAGTGAAAGCAGCCATAGACAATTTGTAAATGAATGGGCATATAAGTGTTCCAATAAAACTGTTTTCACAAAATCAGGATTTGTCCTATTTACTGACCCCTGCTCTAGATTGTCTCTTCCATATCCATGGGTTCAATTACTGCTTAGAGATTAATCAATCCCCTGAGTCCAAAATGACATTAGAAATTTCTTGGTACTTCTATAGGGAACCACAAACTCTACATAAGTTCTAATGATTATAAATTAAATTTTATCTTTATAATGGCCCACAAGGCCCTGACTCATATTTGGGATTATGTGTGAGGATGATATACACACCCATTCATTGATTTCAGTTATGAAATTCTCCACTTCACTCATTCCTCTCCAGCCACACAGCCTCCTTGATGTTCCTTGAGCATGAGTATGCCAGTCAGCCTTCTGCTCCAGGGCGTTTGTACTGGCCTTTCCCTCTGCCAGGATACCCTGCTCCCAGATATTCGCATGGCTAGATAATTCATCTCCTTCAATTCTTTGATCAAATGTCACTTTCTCAATGAGGATTGCCTCAATGAGCATATTTAAAAATGGATCTTCCAGCCCTTGACAGTCCCAACCCCCCTCACCCTGCTCCACTTCTATTTCCATAGCACAAATCACTTTCTAAGACACTATATGAGTTATTTAGTGTGCTTAATTTTTAGCATTTGCCTCCTCTCACGGCTCTAAGAGGGCAGTGATTGTCTGTTTTATTCTCTGCTACATGGCAAGAGACTAGCAAAATGGCTGGTACCTAGTACAACTCAGGATGAATGAATGAATGAATGAGTGTAAGTATCTAAAGCCAGCTTCTTAATGCTCCCATTTCATGTCTCCCATGTGACAAACCAAACCAAATCAAAACAAAACAAAAACCACAGACCTGTCCCTCTTTCAATGTTATTTGGTTTTCTCCTTCACTCCGCATAGCTGATTTTTTTATTTTGATTTTTCCTCAAATTTCTCTGGAATGTATTCCCTTTTTTTTTTTTACCATGAACTGTCACTGTCCCATCTAAGTAGCTATTACCTCTCACCTGAACTAATAAAATAGATTTCTACCTGCTCTCCACATTTACTCGTTTTTGTCCAAAGCCATTATTCATTCTGTGGCTAAAAATATTCTTTTCAATATACTAATTCGTTCATCTCTATGTCTTCTTCATGCTTCCTTGCTTAAAATTGACCTTTAGGTAAAGACCAAAATCTTTGCCTCTACCTACCATTCCAGTCTTTTCTAGAGCTCTCTATACTCTTGCTACAATTGACCTTCTTTCAGCTCCTGGACTACCACATAATCTCTCATTCTCTAGGGCCTTGGCATATATTCATCTTCACTTTGTTTAGCTAACCCCAGGCCTGCCTTAGGCCTATCACTTTCTTAACAAAGCCTTCCTCTACTTTCCTGAGTCAATTACCAATATTAAAATTGTTCTTCCACAGAACACTTATTTTTCTGATTTAAATATTATTGTGTGTCTTCTCCACATGTATTTCAAGCTCCGTGAGGTCAGGAATAGTATTTTCTTTCTCTCTCTGTCTCTCAGTCTCTCTCTCTCTCTTTATCTCTGTCTCACAACACACATCAACATAATTCCAGCAATTAACACAGTGGTTGGCACATAGTGGGCACTCGCAATTGTCTGCTAAATGAATAAATAGAATGTGAGAAAAATATGAGGGAACAGATCACAGGCTTTACTCTCGAATTATGAGATGAATGGTGCCATCTCCAAATAAATTAAAAAGGAGAAAGAATATATTATGGGATAAGATAGTTCATTCGAATTTAAATTTGCCAAGTTAGAGATACTTGTATATTTGGATTATTTGCTATTTGGCTATGTAAGTATGGAACTTGAGGAGAGGTCAATGCCAGAAATGGAAATTTTAGAGTCATCATGGAATTGGATGAGATTCTCTAATAAGAGAATGCTCTGTGAGTAAGAAAACAAAACAAAACAGGATAGGGGACTCTGAGGAATCTCTTTAGGCCTGGCAGAAATATATACTTGGGCCAAAAAGACTGAGAAGAAGTGATTAGAGAAAGAGGAAAAATAGCAGAGGATATTAGTAAGGAGACTAAAAAAGGAAATCATTTTAAGTTGGTGAATATGGTTGATAATGGCAATTGCTACAAATAGGTGGTTTAATATTTTATTTATTGAGTTGAACTGGATATAACATAATATTAACCATTTTAAATTGAAAAATTCAGTGGTATTTAGTATATCCACGATGTTGTACAACTACCACCTCTATCTAGTTTCAAAACTTTTTCATCATCCTCAAGAAAAACTCCATAACTGTTAAGCACTTGCTTCCTATTCCCTTCTCTTCCAGCCTCTGGCAACCACCAGACTGTGTGTGCTACCTCTATTGTTGTTGCTAGGTGCTATGGAGTTAGCTCCAACTCATAGTGACCTTATGTATAACAGACCAAAACATTGCCCAGTCCTGTGCCATTCTCACAACTGTTGCTGATTTGAACATGTTGTTGAAGCCACTGTGTTAATCCATCTTATTGTGGATCTTCTTCCTTTTTGCTGAATGTCTGCTTTGCCAAGAATGATGTCCTCCAGTGATTGGTTCCTTTTGATGACAAGCCCAAAGTAAGCAAGACAAAGTCTACAATATAGTCAATATTTTTCACCAATGCCACAATTCGAACATATCAATTCTTCTTCTTTCTTTTAATTGTGAGGTTCATATGAGGTGACTGAAAATACTATGTCTTGAGTCAGGCACACCGTAGTCATTGTCTTAGTTATCTAGTGCTATTATAACAGAAATACCACAAGTGGATGTCTTTAACAAAGAGAAATTTATTCTCTTACGGTCTAGGAGGCTAGAAGTCTGAATTCAGGATGCAGGCTCTGGAAGAAGGTTTTCTTTCTCTGTTGGCTGTGGGAGAAGGTCCTTGCTATCAATCTTGCCCTGGCCTAGGAACTTCTCAGGGCAGGGACCCCGGGTCCAAAGGACCCTCTGCTGCTGGCACTTCTTTCTTGGTGGTGATGAGTTCCCTCTCCTCTTTGCTCACTTCTCTCCTCTATATATCTCAAAAGAGATTGACTCAAGATACAACATAATCTTGTAGATTGAGTCCTGCCTCATTAACATAATTGCAAACCCTGCATCATAAAGTTAGGATTTACAACACATAGGAAAATCACATCAGATGACAAAATGGTGGACAATCACACAATACTGGGAATCATGGCCTAGCCAAGCTAACACACATTTTTGGAGGACACAATTCAATCCATAACATTCCATCCTTTGCCCCCCCAAAATTCATATCCTTGCCACATGTAAAACATATTCACCCCATCATATCATAGCAAAAAACTTAAATCAACTCCAAGTCCAAAATCCAAAATTCCTCTTCATCTGTGAAATATAGAACACAAGTTATCTGCTTCCAAACTACAGTGGTAGAACAGGCACAAGCTAGACATTTCCATTACAAGTGGGAGAAATTGGAGAGAAAGAAAGGATAACAGACATCAAGCAAGTGAGCAGAACACATTACATTAGCTCTCAAGGCTGAAAAATAATCTGGTTCTCTGAGACCATTTAGACTATGGCCCTGCCCTCCAGACTCTAGATACTGGCCATACTCTTCAAATTCTGAGTGGAGGCCCCTTGGCCCTGGGCTTCATCTCTGCGTTAGAGGCCAACTGGAGTGGCAACTCTGCTTCCACAAATTTGGGTGGCCCCATTCTCCCGATCCACCTGAATGACACCTCACCTTTTGAGACCCCAGAAGTCGTGGCCCTACCCTTTGAGACTGAAGCAGCTCTGCTTCCTGTGTTCCTTGTCTCTTCAGCTTCTGCTTACTTGTTCCTTAGCCTCTTGGCCCCTTGGGCCTCATTGCCTGTGTCTATCCTGCTGGAGTAAGTGTTCCAAAACTTTTTAGCTCCACCAATAAGTGACTGGAGGCAACCTACTCTGCCAGTAAACTTTGGGCAAAAAGAACTCAGCTCTCTTGCTCTGTGGGTCAGCAAGCCTAGTTCCACCAATAAGTGCCTGGAGGTACTCCACTCTGCCAGGAAGCCTCCTGCCCGAAGGCAGTCAGTTCTCTTGCTCCGCTCTGTGGGCCAGCTCCAGCGCTGTCATGTGCTGGTCTCCTGGTTCTGTTACTGCCATTTTTCTGCAGCTGTTTCTCGCTGTCTGTGCTATCTCCTGTGTAACAGCTCTCCTGGCTTCCTTCTGAGTCCTCACCAGAATTGTCTTTGATGTCCATGATTCCGCCAACAGTCTCTTCAAGGTAATCTAGGCTTTTACTATTAGGCGCTTTAAAACTCTTCCAGCCTCTATCCATTCAGTTTCAAGACTGCTTCCACATTTTAGGTAACTGTTAGAGCAGCACCCCACTCTTGATATCAAATTCTGTCTTAGGCTGGATTCTCTAGAGAAGCAAAACCAGTAAAGCATACAAATATCTATATAGAGAGATTTATATAAATGAAATGGCTCACATGGTTGTAGAGTCTGGAATGTCCCAAGTCCATGGGTCAGGCTGGAGTCTTCTCCTGATTCATGTAGCCACAGGGGCTAGTGAAACCAAGATCAGCAGATCAGACAGCAGGGCTGTTGTTTATAGGCTGCAAAGACCTACAAATCCCAAGATCAGCAGACAAGATGGCAGATAAGATGCTAACTCACGTTCCAAGAACCAGAGGTCAGATGAACAGGAGCCAGCTGCAGGATCTAGAGTGAGAAAAAGCCTGCTAACCTTGCCAGAAAGTCCACTTATATTTGATGCAGGCCACATATCCAAGGAAAGTCCCTTGCAACTGATTGGCTACTCACAGCAGATCCCATCACGGAGGTGATCACATTATGTCAAATCTCATCATGGAAGTGATCACATTATCATATGACTGACAAACTACATCATAACTGCTGAACCACTGAGAATCCTGGCCCAGGCAAGTTGACACACAACCTTAACGATCACAGTCATTAAAATGACATCTTTGTTTTGGAAATTTTAAAGAAATCTTTTGCCACAGATTTGCCCAATAAAATACGCCATTTGATTTCTTGACTGCTGCTTCCATGGGCATTGACTGTTGATCCAAGGGTGATGAAATCCTTGACAACTTCGATTTCTTCATCATTTATCTTAATAGATTTACTTATTCTAGATATCTCATATAAATTGAATCAGATAATATGTGCTCTTATATGTCTGGGTTCTTTTATTTAGCCTAATATTTTTGAGGTTCATTCATATTGTAGCATGTATCAGGACTTCACTTTTTATGACTGAATAATATTCCATTCAGTCATTATTATGGTTGACAGCTACCTGTCTGTCAATTTGTTGTACTGTGGCTTGTGAGTTACTGTGATGCTGGAAGCCATACCATTGGTATTTTAAATATCAACAGGGTCACCAATGGTGGACAGGTTTCAGTGGAACTTTCGGACTAAGACAGACTACGAAGAAAGGCTTGATGATCTACTTATGAAAATTAGTCAATGAAAACTTATGGCTCATTGTCTGACTCACTTACTTTGAACGTGTCATCAGGAGGGATCAATCTGTGGAGGAGGACATCATATTTGGTGAAGTAGTGGGCCAGCAAGGGTGACGGACATCCTCAGTGAGGTGGATTGGCACAATAGCTGCATTGGTGGACTTGATCATGCCAGCAATCTGGAGGATGACTCAGGACTAGGCAGTATGTTGTTCTGTAGTACATAGATCACTAAGAATCAGAGCTGACTTGACAGCAGCTATCTATGTAACATCTATCAATCTATCTACAGCCAAAGGGCAGAAACTTCAAAGGAGATAATTTTATTTTAACAAGGGGAGCTATAGGACACCACAGGGATCCAGAAGAACAGTGCCCATACTTTATCCAGAGTTAAAATGAATGTGAGAAAAGAATCAGCTATTACTTGGAAGGACTCAGGGGGAGATGGAGAGCCAACCAAGACAAGGAGGTAGTGAACATATTCTAAAGATTTTTCACACATACAGCAGGATTGGCACTTACAGAAGGCATAGAAGACTGGTTTGGAAATGGGAGACTTAGTGAGGAGTAAGGAACTACCCATGATGGTACAGTGGAGAACAGACAGCCAGAAGGGCATACACCAGGCATTGTAGATTTGGGCTCAGTAGTCCCTTTTATAATGTGGGGATCCAGCTTATATCTAATCAATCACCCATTCTAGATCAAAACAAAACTAAGACCTAGAAATTATAAACAATTATTTCTCCATCCTCTATCATTATCTTAAACCTTGATTCCATTACCATGTTTTAATATAGAACATCATATTTCTCACTTTTAGATTTGACCTTATTCTCCCTATCTCCATGTCTCCTCTTTTGATCTCTTTAATCCATTCTCTACAAAGCTGCCTGAACAATCTTTCTCTAATGCGATTCTGTTCATATAACTCCTCTTCAGGAAATCAATCAGTGGCTTCCAAACATAAAGTTCTTCTTAATAGGGTCCTATTACCAAAATCTCTCCTTTCCATCCCACAGAACTTTATACTCCATCAATAAAGAACCATGTTTTCCAGAATTGTCCATGCAGTTTTATATCTCTGAGCCTTTGTCCATGAATGTTCTGTCTGCCTGAAGTTTCCCTTCCATTTCTTTTGTCTGACAATTTATCTCTCACAGCCAAGCTTCTAACTCAAGCCTTTCCTTGTTTTTACTTTTCCCAGGAAAATTTAATCAATTTATCTGTTGAATATTGTATATATGTCTATTAAAATTATTTTGACAAATGCTTATTGAATTAATCTTTTTCCTTATCAGTTTTCCTCCTAGTCAATGAACTCCTGGAAGAACCAAGGACCTAGAAAGATGTCTGTAACACAGAAGATGCTTTATAAAGGCTTGCCAAATTGAATGGGACTTAACACAGCTGCTCTTGCTATAAGCGCATTGCTTTCAACTAAGTTTTCCCTCTTTTGGCTCTGCTCTTGAAATACAAATTGACCTCTCAGAATTTTTCCTCTAATGCCCTTGTTGGAAAATGTTAATAACTGGTCAGTGACAGGTGTGATTAAGTCTTGCCTTCTCCCTTATTTAGATTGGTGTCACTGCGCTGGCTCTGAAAGAGCCGTAAAGAACATTAACACTGCATCCACTGTGACAGAACAAGCCATTCCCTACAAATTGATACGGGCTTTTCTGGACACGAATTTGGTGGTGGCAAAACAAACGGATACCTCGATTGCAATCCACCTCCCTTTCTTTAATAACTTTCATTTATTTTCACCACATGCCTTGCTCTGATTAATGTAATGAATGCGTTTATCCTTGAAGGATGGAAATTAGCAGACTTTTCCACCACTGAGGGAAAGTGAATATCCCTTAGTCAGACCTCTTTGCATCTTTGAAAAATAATTTTGTTTGGGAGTTTTGGTTAACCACTTGGAATTATGGCTCCTATTTTTCTAACAGGAGTCAATGACCTTGAAAGAGAATTAAGAGGCAGATTTTAAAATCTTTAACCGAGATATAATATTCAAACTTTAATATTAAGGATGCTATCAAGATGGTTTAACGTGAGTATTACTGGATGACATGATTAAAGAATGGAAGCCACTTTCCTTTCTGGTTCTAGAAGAAGCATAAAATGTAGTTAAGTTTGCACATTAAAACCATGGTAAATAAATCTGAAGAGACAAGCATTTGTAAATGAAAAAAATATTTATTTGAAGATGTGGATCTTATGTTCCCTTAAATTTCATTTATTAACAAGGAGTTAACAAAAAGAATGAACCAACACGTTGTTGGAAAGACAGGTTTACCCTTTCTCCCTTGGCTTAAAAACAAACAAACCAACCAACTTTATTTCTTCTCTATCGAACAAAACTTGCTGGTCACTAGGCCCCAAGCTTCCTTATTCTCTAGAAAATGATTAAGTTTAATGCTCAGGAGAAAAATAAAAGATTTAAAACTATTCCTCACCTTCTGAAAACTCTGTCTTATTTAAATTCCATTCAGGTCAGTGATTAGAAGAGATGTTGAATCAGGAAAAACAAACTGCAAAGCAAAAGAGAAAAATGAACAACAACAAAACAGACACAGTCTGACAGTCCCCGAAACAACTCTTTGAAGCCAGCTCTGGAAGTCTCCCATAGAGCTTGTCAATGGAACGTTTACTTTAGAATTTCTACGTTCAACTTTTAAATGAGGTAATTATACAAACAGTCTGGATCACCTACAAATTCTGATGCTCAGCCACTTAGTGAAATTACTTTTCATGCCTTATAATAATACTTTTTTGTATCTAGAGAGCAGGAATATCCAAAGAGTTCAATTTTCAAGACATTCTCCATTACTCCTAAGACATTACTTTTTAATAGACAGCTACAGGGACTTCCCATCTCATTCTAAAGTTAAGAAATTTTATGCTAAGTACCTAAGGGTATTTTTATCCAGGGTTGCTTATTTCAACTAGGAATGGAGGCCAGAAATATGAATACTCAGGTAAGTTATTTCACTGGCATCGTAGTGTGGGTGCATCCACTTCACTTGCTCTGTCTGTCCGTCGGTCCATCTGTCCGTCCGTTGGTTGGCCGGTCAGTAGGCTGGTCTGTCTGTCTATCTATCTAAGATATTTAATATTATATAAACTATGTTGTTAGGTGACATCAAGTCAGTTTCAACTCATAGTGACCCTATCTACAACAGAGCAAAATGCTGCCTGGTCCTGTGCCATCCTCACAATCTTTGCTATGCTTGAGTCTATCTTTGCAGCCACTGTGTCAATCCATCTCGTTGAGGGGCTTCCTCTTTTTCCTGATCCTCTGCTTTACCAAGCATGATGTCCTTCTCCAGGGACTGATCTATCCTGATAACTTGTCCAAAGTATGTGAGATGAAGTCTTGCCATCTTGCTTCTGAAGAAAATTCTGGCTGTACTTCTTCCAAGACAGATTTGTTCATTCTTCTGGCAGTAGATGGTATATTCAATATTTTTCACCAGTACTGTAATTCAAAGGCATCAATTCTTCTTCAGTCTTCCTTATTCATTGTCCAGCTTTTGCTTGCATATGAGGTGATTGAAAATATCATGGCTTTGGTCAGGTTCACCTTAGTCCTCAAACTGACGTGTTTGCTTTTTAACACTTTAATGAGGTCTTGTGCAGCAGATTTGCCCAACGCAATATGTCCTTTGATTTCTTGACTGCTACTTCCATGGGTGTTGATTGTGGATCCTAGTAAAATGAAATCCTTGACCACTTCAATATTTTCTCTGTTTATCATGATGTTGCTTATTGGTTCAGTTGTGAGGATTTTTATTTTCTTTATGTTGAGGTGTAATCCATACTGAAGGCTGTGGTCTTTGATTTTCATCAGTAAGTGCTTCAAGTCCTCTTCACTTTCAGCAAGGAAGGTTGTGTCATCTGCATATCACTGGTTGTTAATAAGTCTTCCTCTAATCCTGATGTTGCGGTGTTCTTCATATAGCCCAGCTTCTTGTATTATTTCCTCAGCATACAAATTGAATAAGTATGGTGAAAGGCTATAACCCTGATGCACATTTTTCCTGATTTCTAACCATGCAGTATCCCCTTGCTCTGTTTGAATGACTGCCTCTTGGAAGGTTCCTCATGAGCATAGTTAAGTGTTCTGGAATCCTCATTCTTTGCTATGTTATCCATAATCTGTTATGATCCACACAGATGAATGCCATTGCATAGTCAATAAAACACAGGTAAACATCTTTCTGGTATTCTCTGCTTTCAGCCAAGATCCAGCTGATATTAGCAATTATATCCTCCTTCCATGTCCTCTTCTGAATTCACCTTGAATATCTGGCAGTTTCCTGTGGATGTACTGCTGCAAACATTTGTGAGTTATCTTCAGCCAAATTTAGTTGTGTGTGATATTCATGATATTTTTCTATAATTTCCTCATTCTGTTAGATCACCTTTCTTTGGGATGGGCACAAATTTGGATCTCTTCCAGTTGATTGGCCAGGTAGCTGTCTTCCAAATTTCTTGGCATAGATGAGTGAGCACCTCCAGCACTGCATCCATTTGTTGAAACATCTCAACTGATATTCCATAAATTCCCGGAGCCTTGTATTTTGTCAATACCTTCAGTGCAGTTTGGAATTCTTCCTCCAATACCATTGGTTCTTGATTGCATGTTACCTCCCCAAATGGTTGAATGTCGACCAATTATTTTTGGTACAGTAACTCTGTGTATTCCTTCCATCTTCTTTTGATGCTTCCTGCATCAGTCAATATTTTACCCATAAAATCCTTCACTATTGCAACTTGAGGCCCGAATTTTTTTTTTTCAGTTCTTTCAGCTTCAGAAATGTTGAGCTATTCTTCCCTTTTAGTTTTCTAACTTCAGGCCTTTGCACATTTCATTATAATACATTACTTTGTCTTCTCGAGCTGCTCTTTGAAATCTTCTGTTCAGCTCTTTCACTTCATCTTTTCTTCTATTTGCTTTACCTGTTCTATGTTCAAAAACAAGTTTCAGAGTCTCTTCTGGCATCCATTTTGGTCTTTTCTTTCTTTCCTGTCTTTTTAATGACCTTTTGCTTTCTTCACATATGATGTCCTTGATGTCATTCCACAATTTGTCTGCTCTTTGGTCACTGGTGTTCAATGCCTCAAATCTACTCTTGAGATGGTCTCTAAATTCAGGTGGAATATACTCAAGTTCCTATTTTGGCTCTTGTGGACTTGTTTGAATTTTCTTCAGCTTCAGCTTGAACTTGCATATGAGCAATTGATAAGAGTCTGTTCCATAGTTGGCCCCTAGTCTTTCTGTGACCAATAATATTGAGCTTCCCCATCGTCTCTTTCCATAGATGTAGTCAATTTGATTCCTGTATATTCCATTTGTGAGGTGCATGTGTGTAGTCACCGTTTATGTTGTTGAAACAAATATTTGCAATGAAGAAGTCACTGGTGTTACAAAATTCTATCATGTAATCCCCAGCCTAGTTTGTATCATCAAGGCCATATTTTCCAAATACTGTTCCTTCTTTTTTGTTTCCAACTTTCACATTCCAATCACCAGTAATTATCAGCGCATCTTGACTGCATGTTTGATCAATTTCAGACTGCAGAAGTTGGTAAAAATATTCAGCTTCTTTATCTTTGCCGTTAGAAATGGGTGTGTAAATTTGAATAATAGTCATATTAACTGGTGTTCCTTGTAGGTGTACAGATATTATCCTATCACTGACAATTTGTGCTTCAGGATAGATCTTGAAATGTTCTTTATAATTTTATATAAAATATAAATAAACATATATTATTTATAAATATAAGTTATATATATTTAACAGATAATTTCTGCGGCCCTATGTTAGCTAGTAAATAAAATATAAAGGTATCTCATTTATTTGGAACCATCAGGGAATAAACTGTCATGTGAGAGTTTTTCAGATGATTGTAATACCTAACACTTGTACAACGATTGCCTTTTCTACAAGGTTTTCACACAAATTGTTTCATTTCATCCTCTCAATTTACCCCATTTCATAGCTGTGAGAAAACTGAGCTCATAGAGGTTAAGAAACTTACCTACATTTACAAAATTGATTGTTGTCAGAGGTGGAATTTGAACCCAGTTATTTTTACTGGTGCAGTGGTTAAGCACGTGGCTGTTAACCAAAAGATCAGTGGTTAGAACTCAGCAGCTGTTCCAGAGGAGAAAGATCTGGCAGTCTTCTTCTGTAAAGATTACAGCCTTGGGAAACCCTATAGGGTTGCTATGAGTCAGAATCAACTTGCCAGCAATAGGTTTGATTTTTTTTATTTTTACTTAGAATAGAACTGCCCCATAGGTTTTCAAAGGCTGTAATCTTTAAGGAAGCAGATTTCCACATCTTTCTCCTACGTAGTGGCTGGCGGCTTCAAATTGTTGACTTTCGGTTAGTGGACAATTCTGGTGCTCTGGTTAAGTGCTCAGCTGCTGACTGAAATTGTCCATGGCTTGAACCCACCAGCTGCTCCCCAGGAGAAAGACGTGGCAGTCTGCTTCTGTAAAGATTAACCAAAACCAAATTCATTGCCATCAAGTCAATTCCAACTCATCGTGACCCTATAGGACAGGGTAGAACTGCCTTGTAGGGTTTTCAAGGAGCAGCTGGTGGATTTGAACTACTGATCTTTTTGTTAGCAGCCAAGCTCTTAACTACTGCACCACCACAGCTCCATACAGATTACACCCTTGGAAACCCTATGGTACAGTTCTACTCTGTGCTATAGGGTCGCTAGGAGTTGGAATTGACTGGATGGCAACTGGGTTTATTTTTACTCATAGCCAAATGTTCTTTTTAATTCAGAGAACTATCAACAATTTATCTGTACACATGCCAAAATAAGTTTCAGTTTAAAGTTGTTTTACAAACATCTTTTAAACATTTATTATGACTTCTGGTTTTCAGAGTGAAAGAATACTGAATATAATTTAAACTGTTTTACATTTCTTGAGTCAAGATGAGCTTAATTAGATTAATAACGATTATTGTACTTTGCTGTAATAAATATAGGCCTATATCTACTTTTTAGTTTTTCTTTCCTAATTCTCAAATAGTAATTTGTCAGATATCACCTCTCCTGATATTAGTGCATCAGCCTCAAAGAACCTTTTCCTTTCTTCCTCATTTCATCTTTTAATTACTCTTCCAATATACTCTAGGCAGAGAGACTAAATCATTAATCTTATTAAATGTGTTGGCCATGGTAATGCGTAAAGCAACTCAGTGAGAGACTAAAATTCCCAAACTTTAGTGGGCATAAACACTATTTGGGGAATGTATAAAATGCAGATTTGTGGGACCCACTCCTACAGATTTTGATTCAGTAGACCTGGAACGGAGCTCAGGAATCGTCATTTTGACCAATGCCCTATGGTTACAATCTCTGAAGAGGATTTCTTCTGGCCATAGTTTGAACACTAATGTAAGGAACAAAATACATATGTTTCATTCACGAAATATATATTATCAGTTCTATATTATTTAAAATGTGTACTTCAGCTTCTAAGAGAGGTAATGTCATCTAGAGAAAGTACATAGAGTTTGGAGTCAGTCACACCTGGATTGAAATCCAGGTCTGTTGCTTATAAGTCAAGTGACCTTGGGCAAGTTTCTTAACCTTCCTAATCCCCATCTCATCAACTGGACAATATTTTCTCAAATAACTGCTGTTTCTGATAAAATGAGAACATGCCTGTGAACATATTTTTATATACCATATAATCCTATACAATTGTATAGGATTTTACAGTTTGATATTGCCAGAACAATTCTTGATAGATCAATCAATCACTACTTTTCTGAAGTTCAATCGTTTTGCAGTTAGTATAGCTAAAATGCTGCTATACAATAATTTCTGTCTGCGTCAGCAACTACAGACTTAACATTCAAGACTAGAAGACTCCAGATATCAGCACTTCAGGACACATCAAGAGCCAGGTTTCTTCAAGATCCTGCCAGAAAGTGGAAGGAAAAAAAAAGAAAAAGAAAAAATAGGGGTGAGCAAAGAAGATTCTGCTCCCAGCAAAATGGAAATTGGAAGGTTTTATTGCAGCAGATTCTTCCTCCAGGTTCAGCACCTGCTCAGTCACCCAACCCTCCCAATTTGAACAAGTGATTAACAACTCATTAACAGATCATTAGCTAAATCAGCCCAGTGTAGTAGAGAGAACCTAGGTTCACTAATTTCCCCGGATTATCACCAAGTGCAGACCAAAAAGGAAATTAAATATGTCTGATAAAAATGCTAGTGTTTTTGCTGCTTTTATATCAGGGTGGAGTAAAGTTTTGTGAAAAAGGACTCTTCCCCTTTGTGTCCAGGAAAGCATGAGCTTGTACCTGTGTTCATGACCTCTTAAGTATAGTTCAGGGAACATTATACCCCCCAAATTTCTCCGCATCTCAGTTTTTCCCAAGTGGCTTGGTGAATGTCTGGTTGCTGCTGGACCATTGGTGATTTCAATATTAAGTCTCTACTCCCATCAACCCCCATGTTGATTTTGGCTGCCCAACATTCATAACCATTCTTTGCACTTCTGGTGAAGGGAAGTGCACATGACACAAACTAAGTCAGTCAAATACTCCCTTCCTGAAAAATAATCTCTTGAGCAGAGACACAAAAAGACTGAAAACAGTGTTTCACTTCATTCCAGACACGACCTTGTGAAGTCACTGTGTTTCCTTCCTTCAGAAGTACCTTTGTTTACACTTATTTCCAAGTCCATTTTCCCAGCCGTCCATTGATTCTGTGAGTCCCCATTAGCTTTCATCCTGGGTCAATTTCTGTTGCTTTCAACCAAGAACTCTGATAATGTGGGCATTTTAGTACCTGCTTTCAAACTGGAATAGAAAATCTCAGTTAAGCCTTAAATTTGGAATCAATGCTCTCATCTCCCCTATTTAGATGGCTCTTTGTCTGAAAATCTTCTCCATCCCAGAAACTGTCACCACTATCTACTCAATGACTCAAGCCAGGAAACCGGAAGTCATTCTTGATTCTTTTTTTCTATTGCCCCCTATATTTATCTATCAGTAAGTCTTATCTTTTTTACATCCAGGTTACATTTAGATCTTCGCTTATCTCAATCTTCCTTGCACCTTTTCCCCCTATAATTTTTTTTTGTCCACACAACAACCACACCTCCTCCATATTTTTAACATAAATTGGTTAATCTCACTAGACTCAACGCCTTCAACACCCTCTTATTGCACTTAAAATAAAATTCTGTATGACCTGCCTCCTGAGCCCTCTTTCAGCCCCCTATCATGCTAGTCTTCCCATTGGGGTGCTCCAAAAACATTGCACATTGGACAGTCCCTTGGACAGACCGAGCTATTTCCCAGCACAGAGTTTATTAAACCATCATTAAACCATTGTTAAACCCTCTTCACATGAATCCTTCCTTTGTATCCTTTAGGTCTTAGTTAACTTCACCTCCCCGGAGAGGTTTCTCCTGGGCATCCTATTGCAGATAAACTTTGTTTCCTTACAGGACTTGTGAACTTGTTAATTACATATTTACTTTTTGTTTACTTATTTATTGTCTGTTTTCTCCTTTAGTAGGATGACCATAAATTGGAGTTTGCTTGGGATAGCCCTGATTTATGCTGTTGTCCCAGAAGATTATTAAAGGTGCTCCCTTTCACTGTAGAAATGTCCACGTTTGTGCAATAAATTATAGGGTTACTCTACTCTTCAGATTATAAACACTGTGAAAGCAGGATCAATGTTTCTTTTACCTCACCAATGTATATCAGGTTCCGAGGAGAGATGTTCTGTTGAGGACCTCACTAACTCATGTTTAACTTACCACAATCAAAAACCTCACTAAGGGGACCTTCTAGAACATTATAACAATGTGATCTCCATCCCTAATTTACTCTGGCCTATGAGACTGTTTTTCTCTTTCCTTATAAAAACTTGAATTTCCTCATCCTTCCTAAATTGCCAAAATTAGGTTAAATATAATCACTTGATGAAAAAGATGCCAGCATTCTTCTCTTGACCCTAATTCATCACCATCTTTCTCTCTCTCCCCCTTTTTAAGACAATATTCCATCATTCATCAGACCATCAATGTTTCTCTTTATCTATCAAAATGCATTCATCTCTACATATCCTCTGAAACATTATATTCTGATTTTCAGGTTAATACTCTTGGTTCTTTACTGATTTCAAGCTTCCCACTCTATTTCCAACAACAACTGGGACTTTACAAGGCAATCAAAAGCACGCATGGGTTGCATAGTACCAAGATCCAGATTCACATGCTGAATATACCATCAGACTCTAAATCTCATCTTCACTCACAGTGACTCTATTTTACAAATTATTTTTTTTCTTTTTCATCCTTTCTTTTTTGCATCATACTTGCCTATCTTTCTTCCTTCCTGATATTTATACCCAGCCTACTTTGAAAGACAATCACGAGAATAGGACACCGTGTTTGGTAAAGTAGAAGGTCAGTGAAATGAGGGAAACCTCCCGTGAGATGGATTGACACGATAGCCACAACAATGGACTCAGACACGCTGGTGATGATGATGATGATGATACAGGACTGGGTAACCTTTCATGCTGTTGTGCGTAAGGTTGCCAAGAGTCTGAACTGACTTGATAGCAACTAACAACAACAACAACATTCAAAGTCATATTTTTCTCCAAAGACTGAATTAAAAAAACAAATCATAACCAGAAGCACAATTTAAAAACAAGATTAGAAAGATTTAAAAAAATTAACTTGGGTACCTTTTTAAATATTTTTTAACCCATATCTAGGAGTCCCTGGGTGGTGCAAAAGGTTAAGGCTCTAAGATGCTAACCCAAATGCTGGAGGTTCATGTCCACCTAGAGGCAACTCAGAAGAAAGAACTGATGATCTACTTCTGAAAAATCAGCCATTGAAACCCTATGGAGCACAGTTCTACTCTAACACACATGGGGTTGACGTGAGTTGGAATCGAAGCAAAGGTAATTGATTATTTTTAAGCTATTGCAATAATCTAACATTATCTTCTCCCTTTAGTCTGTCTCTGTCTATTCTATTCTGTTCTATTTAATTTTCTTTCTATGACTTCCATTAGGTAAATTTAGTTTTATCTGCACTATCTCAAAAGGATTTCTTCTCAATCAGGGTTGCACATAGAATCATCATTCACCTGTTATTTTTTTTAATATGTGTACCAGTGCAGACTTCTACCTATAGAGATTCTGATTTAATTGGTCCAGGATGGGACCCAAACCTTGCTATTTTTAAAAGCTCCCACAGTATTAATATGCAGCCAAAGTTAGGAAACACAGATTAAGGTCATGGAAGAAGCTTTTGTGTTTCCCCACCAATCGTGGAATGAGGTGCCACTTTCTTACTCTTGCATTTAAGAAACCCCACAGTATCACCCCCCAATTTTTCAAATCTCAATTCTTACTACATTCTCACATGGCTACTATTCTTAACCCATTGAACTACCTGTTATGCATTGCTTGGGATCTTCTGTAAGTATATCCCTATTCATATTTCCAGTATCTAAAATTTACAGTTATATCAATCCCAACATCATTGATGCAGCTTGATTTCTCCACTTGTCAACATTCTAGTTACCACACTCAAAACTCTTGCAAACTGTTAAGAAAAAACTAAAACCCTAGTACTCAGAAATTTGGACTAATGGATAATAAATATAAGAAAAATACAGAATCAAATAAATACAGATATGAATGACAATATGATACCTATTTATTGCAAGAAAAATTACAGATGAAATCACATTGATTTGTTAAAAATAATATTAAATTCTGGCAAGAAGCTTGTGAGACTAGCGACTTAATTTACTGCTTTTGAGAATGTAACCTGTGTCTTCTCTTTTGCTGTATGTGGCAAATGTAACAAGAATTCTAAAATCATTTTTGATCTAGTAATTCCATGCATACAAATTTATCCTAGGATAATCAGAAATGGAGACAAAGATTTATTCATAAAGATATTCACCACAGTGTTATTTATCATAGCAAAACACTGGAAACTGATTAAATGTCCAATGGTAGGTGAATGGTTAAATAAATCATGCACATGTTGGAATGTTTGCATCCATTAGAAATAGTTTTTACAAAATAATAAGAAGAACATGGGAAAATATGTATGATTTTATCTGAAACTCTTCTAAAAACTAATATACATTATTGTTTTCACAGTGAACTCATTTCTCATCACTGATATTTCCTTGAGGGTGTAAAGTGCATATGCATTAGGATTTTTCTGGACTTTCTCTGCTGCAAACCCACTTGACCCTGTGAAGAAAGTGAAGGAGCAACTCAAAAGACAGGTGAGATTCACACTCAGCTCTTCCTCTGCCTTTCTGTATTCATATTTTTCTGCCTCAGAAAACCCGCATTCTGGATTACCCTATATGTAAAAGTTCTCCAAGGGCAGGCCTTAACTGGGGAGACCTACAGTTGGCTTACAGAGTGCCTATTACTGTGTGGCTACGTCTGCCAAATTTTAGATTCAAATGTGCTGCCGATTTACATGTATCACCTCATTTAATGCTCACACAAATTCTGTGAGTAAGTAACTGTTCCAATTTACAGATGGAAAAACTGAGATTAAGCAACTCATTTGTTTGTTCAGTGTTCCACAATGAGAAAACGGACTGAGAGGAGATCAGAACTTAGACTTGACTGACTACGGGGCTTGTGTTTTAGCCATTTGTAACACTGCTTCCTGACAGAAGAAGCTACTTCCCACTTTTAAACAAACCTCCAATTCAGCTTGTAGGAAAGGAAACTCATGTCCAAACACTTTTATTTTTGACTTTCTAGGAGCATTCTGGTATAAGTTGAAGGTATCAAAAAATTACACAGTATATGTCCAATTTTCAGACAATGAATCTGTGGGAGCGAGACGACTGAGACACGGGCATAGTCGCTGTGAAGCACTGCCTTTTCCGTCCCTTCTTCCCTGAGCCACAAGGGCCCATGACAGGAGAACTACTCTCCAGCTGCTCCTTCAGTGCTTCGACATTCTTCAGTAAGATGGTGTCTAATAGCACATGCTGCCTTTGGAACTCCAGTAATTGCTTATAAATCCCACTAAGCCCTGGAAGCTTTTGGTCCATTTACTCAGCTTTGATGTGCTTTGGACTAATAAACCAGAACGAGAAGCCTGTTTTTGGAATCATCTCCTGGGAATTAAACACCACAGTAAGATGAACGTATATTCTCATCGGATGTAAATACTTAGAGTAAATGTTCATTGCATGGTGGGTAGATGTGCTTACATGTGTGCAGGATGCCTTGTTCTGGAGAAGAAATACCTGGAGCTTCCCTCAGCCATGATATCAGGGAGGTAAGTGGAACACAGATCAGGGACCAAGTCCAGAAATAATCACACTTCTCTTCACTGCAAAACATTATTTGCAAAGTTCTTGTTTGAATATAACATGGGATTAGACACAGAACCTCAAGAACTGGTTAACGTTCTTACCATAATGGAGTTTGCAAAGGGTATTCTCAATATGTCTTTCTTCTCATTTAGAATACGGAGGGGAAACTCTTGTGTAAAACAGAAGAAGCACTTTCTATACCCTTTTTCTGTCTTCATATTAGGTAATTTTAAGTAATTAACTGTTTAGTAATATTTCTTAGAAGAAATAAAACCAGAATGTTCTTTGGAAGCAAGAATGATGAAACTTTATCTTGCTTACTTTGGACACATCATCAGGAAAGGCCAATCCCTAGAAAAAAACATCATGTTTGATAAAGTAGAGAGTCAGTGAAAATGAGAGAAACCTCCTATGAGATGGATTGACCCAATAACCACAACAATGGGCTCAAACATCAAAGATCATGAAGAGAGCACAGGACCAGGCAACGTATCGTTGTTATGTACACAGTTACCAGGAGTTGGAGCCGACTGGATGGCAACTAACAAGAACAAGTAATTAACACTAACCCACACCCTCATCAGCTCATATCTTTCACTTGATACCAATTATCTGATCCTGTTCTAGATGTACAGCCTCCCTGAAGAGGCTTTCTAACACTTTTTTCTTTTTTTTCCCTCCATTTATTCTCTAGACTTGTCACCTGAACTTTATATAACCCCTGAGAAAATCTTTCAGAAATATTACTCACATCAAGCAATTCTTCTACTGATAAGCTTTCAAACACTCATTCTTCAGTTTTTTGCAAAGTCCAGACATGTCAGGCTTGCATACAAGCTTCAAAAATAATGGGCACATTATATAACCAACCTTACTTCCTACTATTGTTCGATACAAACTTTTCCAGCATCATAAATTTCTGATGGTATCCCAAGCATACTAGGTGTGTGCTATCTCTTAATCTATGCTAACTATCATGTAGGTGACATCGACCTAAACTTCCTTCTCCCATCCTCTTTGCCCACTCAAATCCCATACCACTTACTATCTCAAACAAGTGTAAGAAGAACTATCTTATGGAGAAGTGTAATAGGTATGCAGATCTTCCAAGTAGGGTCATGCTGGGTCTTTGGGAAGAAATAACCAAAACCTGTTGCTGTTGAGTCAATTCTGACTCATAATGACCCTATAGGACAGAACAGAACTGCCCCATAGGGTTTCCAAGGAGTAGCTGGTGGATTCAAATTGTTCCAAGCTCTTAACCACTGCACCACCAGGGCTCCGTGTGCTTCACAGGATGATTTAAAAAATATACGAATACAAGAGCTAGATGGTATCTGTCATGGATTGAATTGTGTCCCCAAAAAATATCTGTCAGCTTGGCTGGGTCATGATTCCCAGTATTGTATGACTGTACCATTTTGTAATCTGTTGTGATTTCCTTATGTGTTGTATACTCTATCACTATGATCTAATAAGATGGATTAGCAGCAGTTATACCGATGAGGTCTACAAGATTAGATAGTGTCTTAAGCCAATCTCTTTTGAGATATAAAAGAGAGAAGTGAGCAGAGACACCTGGGAAACTCATAGCACCAAGAAAGCAGTGCCAGGAGCAGAGCACATCCTTTGGACCTGAGGTTCCTGTTCAGAGAAGCTCCCAGACTGAGGTGATATTGAGGACAAGGACCTTCCTCTAGAGCTGACAGAGAACGCCTTCCCCTGGAGCCGATGCCCTGAATTTGGACTTTAGCCTACTGGACTATGAGAGAATAAACTTCTCTTTATTAAAGCCATCCACTTGTGGTATTTCTGTTGTAGCAGCACTAGATGACTAAGACAGTATCTCTCATTATCTTCCAAAGGGCAAAGGAGAATTATAATAGTGAATATCTCTCTACTTCAGGAGAGCTTGATGACTGGAAGCAAGACTGACATGCTGACTCCTCATGGTACCTGGGATACATATCCAAGGGAATAAATGAATAGACAGTTTTCCAAGACACATCAAATCCATTGACTTTTCCTTTTGTGCTGATTAAAGAGAGACCAAATGATGTAAACCGAGGAAAACTGATAAGTATCTCTGGTCTTTCTGAAGTTCTGGAGAGACTATTAAAAAAAGGAAACAATGGGAATAAATAGTTTTACTTTTTACTCCTTTTCTAACTGGAGGTTTTCAGCTTGGCAGGGAAAGTAAGATCTGAGTAAGGAGCAGCTGGCTATATAGATAATGTCAGAGTAGGACTTGTTTTCTTGGACTGTGGCTTTCCAGAACAAACAGTTCTGGCAAGGGGTGGTGTTCACCTCACAGGGAATGTGGGAGGGGGGTTGTTGACCTGACCAAATTGCTTCAAACTGCAATTAGTGGAAGGAAGCAGAATATGCCTAGATGAAACTGAAAAACTGGATGTCTTCAAATGTCATGATGCAAGCTCTATTATGTTATTTTCAGGAGAAAATAAGAGGGCAGAGGATTAAGACATTCTGGCCTAAGATGTCCATATTCCAGTGCAGCTCAGCCTCCTCCATTCCCTAGTGTTTGTTCTTGGCCAGCTGCCTGTAGCTTGACTTTCTGGTGCGCTCTGACTGCAGACCTAGACTGTTTGGGCCCCTGATCCAACTTTGAAGGAGGCAAAGGGCAAGTAATAAGGCCAAGACACGTCAATCCTGATCAAAGGCACGTTGGGCCTAGTGGATCTGCCACTGCTGTGGGCTCTTCATTGTCTCTGTTCCTGGTTGTCCTTGCTGCCAATGAGGCTAAGTTCTGAAGTACTGCAGAGTGATCATTGGGCATCTGCATATGTCTGAGCTGTAGCCACACCTCAGCTGTGCCTGGGAAACCTGCTCTTTTGTACTGAGTTTCTTCCTTGATTTCCTCCTTTCAAGTGTGCCTGGCTGATGTACCTAATACTTCACATTTTTTATAACTAGACACTTGGAACTCTAGAAAGTCACTAAGCCAGTTTAGTGTAGATGTTAAGATTAAGGGATTTGGGGTCAGACAAATTTAGATGAAATCCCACTCATACCATTGTAAACGTCAAATTCCTTATTTATAAAATAAGGGCTATCATAGCTGTTGTGAGTCTTAAAGAAGTTCATGCATATAACTTAACTCAATGATTCAGTACTTGTTAGCTCTTATTATTTTTAATATTATTATCATTATTATTATTGTCCCAAAGATCTGCCAGGTCTTTCTCTAGAGCTAGCCAGATGCTGGAAGCCCAGACACTTAAGTATGGCTCTCTCATTGCTACTTGAAACCCCACCAACTGGCACATTGGCCTATCACTTGGAATTTGTCCATTAGGTTACCATCTACCATTTTGGACAATCCATATTGCTGCCCATGGGATATATTCCTATTTTAGCATTGTACAGAGGGTTGTGGCCCGAGCTTGTCAGTTAGGTAAGGGCCACCCAGCACTTTCCTTCTCCATTATAAATGGGTCTCTGCCTAGACCAGACATCTTCCTTTACTCTGCTGGTCTCATTATGTCAGTTCACAAACATGGTGTCATGGTTTGAATTATGTCTCCCAAACAATGTGTGTATCAATTTAGCTAGGCCATGATTCCTGGTACTGTGTGATTTTCCTGTATGTTGTAAACCTACCACTATGATGTTAATGAGGAAGGATGGGTGGCAGTTGTGTTAGTAAGGCAGGACCTGATCTACAAGACTAGATTGTGTCCTGAGGCAATCTTTTGAGATATAAAAGACAGAAGTGAGCAGTGAGACACGGGGACCTCATACCATCAAGAAAGCAGTGCCGGGAGCAGAGTGCGTCCGTTGGACTGGGGTCCCTGCGCTGAGAAGCTTCTAGTCCAGGGGAACACCGAAGAGAAGAAGGCCAACAGAAAAAGCCTTCCCCTGGAGCTGACACCTTGAATTTGGACTTTTAGCCTACTTTGATTGTGAGGAAATAAACTTCTCTTCGTTAAAACCATCCACTTGTGGTATTTCTGTTATGGCAGCACTAGATGACTAAGACACATGGGAAAAAACAAAGTCATTGGGACACTTTCACACAAGACAAGTGATAGCTTTTCATAGTCATCTCTGAGGTTTTAATTAGTTGATATTAATGACTGGAATGTGGCAAGGAAAAAAACACTCATTTGAAAGGAAAAAAAAATTATGTTAAGGATATCAGAGCTTTATCTTCAAATACTTGAAGACTTGTCACAGAGATTTATTAGTATATTTGTTTTGTGTTATTTCAGTTAGCAGAACTAAGACCAGTGAATAGAAATTATAGGGAAGCTAATGTCAACTGATTAAACACGAACATTCTAACATTAGAGTTGTTGAAGATAGAATGAGATGGCTCAAAATCTTTGCCTTTCTTCAAGATTCAAACAACAATAACAGCTATACTAAATAATTATGCAAATAATCACTTGTTAAAGTGAGTACTGATGACATTCCAGTCACTGAGTCTGCTGTGTGTAATTTCTAGTTCATCCTCACAGCAATTCTCTGAGTTAATGGGTCTCCTTGATGTCCATTCTCTGCAAAGATGGTGAAGTTACAACAGATGATGTTCCATCATGTTCTTTGTTTACTATAAGACTCTGATTCTGTATGTTCCAATACTAGCTTTCATTAATTTCCCTAAATTGGGATTTAAAACATCTACTTTCCCTATTTTGGGGAGAAATTACAATATACTTTTTCTATTTACTTGGCTTCCTTTTCCTCTTGTACTTTGTCTGCCAGACTCACAATGGGTCTTCAGTTTGAATTTACCTGTTGGTTCCTGGTAAGAGCACTTACCTCATACCTCCTCTCTTTACTTTTTCTGGTGAAATTGCTAGATAACCTAGAGGGATTCTTTTTTTTTTTATTTTTATTTTTTTTATTGTACTTCAGGTGAAGGCTTACAGAACAAATAGTTTCTCATGAAACAGTAGTACACATATTGTTTTATGGCATTGGTTA
>NW_004444000.1:11041741-11054378 GCF_000243295.1 Trichechus manatus latirostris | reverse complement strand
CCTTGTCCCCTTCTGCCTTCTGGCCCTTGTCACTGGACTACTGTACCTCATTAGTCTCATTTGGTTTTACGGGGCTATCCATTCCCAGGCTGAACAGTGAACCTCAGAGATAACTTCACCACTGAGCTAAAAGGGTGTCTGGGGGCCATACTCTCAGGGTTTCTCCAGTCTCCTTTATGCCCTAGAGAGATTCTTGATGCTTCTCCCCACCTTCCCCCCTTAGGTCTAGGATAAGTTTAAGAGCATGCTCTATACTTTCTGTCTTCTGCACCCCACCTGGGCCTTTCAGACTCTAAAAACAAAGTTGTATCTAAAGTTGAAAACATCCTGAGTGCAAACGAAAACTATAGACACAAAAATAAAAGTAGATACTAACAGAGGCCTTTAAAACATAGGCCAAAAGGTTATCAGAATAGCACAAATCCCTAAGAGAAACCAAAGCTTCTTCAAAACCTTCAAAGAGCGTCATGTTCTCTCTCGTGATGCTCAAGTTTTAATTCCTTTATTCCACCTAATCTCAGGATGTGACTGGATGTGCTTTCATTAAGGAGCAGTTAACAGACATTCTGAGACGTACAGCCAGATCTGCCCACTTGTGAGGCAGCTGCTGGAGGGAGAAAGTTGGTTCAGTGGACAAAACACTGTGCCCACATGGTGGACTGGAGCACAGCATTCCTCTGCCCCAGGTCAGAGGTACCAAGGCCAGCACAGACCTGGGTCACCCAGGAGGCTCAGGACTGGGCAACAGTGTGCTTCAACAGACGAGGAAATTCTGGAATGGGCAGCGTTCAGAAGTCAAGGAAGGCAAAAAAATGCTGTCAGATGCTACCTTATTCCACCTCACCATCTGCCAGTCTGGGGTTTAGAGGAAGTACCTCAGTTCCTGGAAAAGGATATGAGGATGTGGATATAAAGCAAGGCAAGGTGTCAGATCCACAGGGTCAGGGGAATTAGGAAGGTTATGACAACACAGAATCAGACACAGTGACAAAATGCAAAAGGGTTATCAGTCTAAGTAGACATAAAGTGTCACATAAGGGAGAGGACAGAGTTGGGTTTGGGACACAAGGCAGAATCCCAGTTATCAGAATGCAGAGATGACCACAGATAACCATGTACTTTCCCAAGTCTCAGTCTTCCTCCATCTCAGCACCTGGTCCTAATAATGCGACTCCTGAGGAAACTCAGCCCATACCTCCATCTCACATGAACTGGTTTGTGTAGGCAATCTTCTACAGTAGGGAGCACAGACTCTGGAGCCAGATTGCCTGGTTCACATTCCAGTTCTGCAGTCTACTTGTCGGGTGGCCTTAGGCAAGCTACTTAACCTTTCAATATCTCAGGTTGCTTATTTGTGAAATAGAAATAAATGATAATACTACCTACGGAGTCAAGGTGGCATAACAGTTAAGCACTTGACTGCTAACCGAAGGTTGGCGTTCAAACCCACCCAGAGGCTCCATGGGAGAAAGACCTGGAAATCTGCTCCAGAAAAGATTACAGCCAAGAAAACCCTATGAGGCAGTTCTACTCTGTCACGTGGAGTCACTATGAGTCGAAAGTTGACTTGATGACACCTAACAACAACAACAAATATAGGGTGGTTTGAGGACTAAGTGGGTTGATATATTTAAAGGTCTGAGAAGAGTGCCTGAACCATAGTTATAAGTGTTAGCTAACAAATACAGATAAAGGAGGAGAGGCTTCTGCTTGAGGGTGCTTGGTCACAGTGCAAATGCCCATGTCCTAAATGTGGTAATGATGAGGATGATGATATTACTTGCAAACACTTTGCCATCAACAACCAACTTCTTGAACTTCATCCTTTCTTAGAATCCTCTTCACTTCCTCTAGGTGGTAGACAGCTGTCCTCTCTTTGCAATTTTGCTTAATCAGGGAAAACTTGACTATGGTGTCTTAAGAGATTCTTCCATAAGTAGCACCCTGTTCTGAAGGAGGCCAAATATGAGGGAGCCTTTAATGAACAGGTGGAGGAAGGTGGGTCACTGAAGAAAACCCACACTCTTGATTTTGCAAATGGGGTACAATCCACCCCAGTCACCCTCGATGTTGATTAATACAGGAAAGAAATAAAAATATTCACCCCTACATGGTCTTCCCCAGTCACACTGGAGCCAATGTGGTATAGCAGAAACAGCATTGCCCAGCTTAGATCCTGAATAAGCTCTAACAGGGTAGTCTTGGGCCAGTTATCTTTCCAAGTCTCCAGTTTCTTACCTGTCAAGTGAATTTAACTTATTTTCCAGAGAGGTTGTGAGGATTCAATTAGATTAGGTATGTAGGGCTAATCTTATTGTCCCTCCTTATAGGAGAGACTTCCATCACTTCTTCTAGTTTGTCATTATAGAAGTAGATGATATAGGATCATATGCAATTCTTCCAAGTGCTTCTGGCTCCATGCTTCCCTATGCCAGGTGTTGGTAAAACACCATGAAGATGGTGGATTTGATCAAATAGAGGTATCTGATATCCAGGACGCTCACTGGCTGAGTTCTCCACATTTCATCTGGGTCTTCAGGCATTTTTTGAAACAGAACTGAGTACAATTAGAGAAGGGTCACTTAAGTGATTAAGGAGGTGGAAAGATTGATAATGAGAAGAAATTTATTATAAATGACTTTTGTTGTTGTTGTTAGGTGCCGTTGAGTCGGTCCAACTCATAGCGACCTTATGTACAACAGAACAAAACACCACCGGGTCCTGTGCCATCCTCACAATCGTTGTTATGTTTACCATTGTCAATCCATCTCATTGTGGTCTTCCTCCTTTTCGCTGACCTTCTACCAAGCATGATGTTCTTCTCCAGGGATTGGTCCCTTCTGTTAACATGTCCAAAGTACTTGAGATGAAGTCTCACCATCCTCTTTTCTAAGGAGCATTCTGGCTGTACTTCTTCCAAGACAGGTTTGTTCGTCCTTCTGGCAGTCCATGGTACATTCAATATTCTTCACCAACACAATTATTCAAATGCATCAATTTTTCTTCAGTATTCTTTATCCATTATTCAGATTTCACAAGTATATGAGGTGATTGAAAATACCATGGCTTGGGTCAGGTGCATCTTAGTCCTCAAAGTGACATCTTTTTTTTTTTTTTAAACACTTTAAAGGAGTCTTTTGCAGAAGATTTGCCCAATGCAATAAGCCATCTGATTTCTTGACTACTGCTTCCATGGATGTTGATTGTGGATCCAAGTAAAATGAAATCCTTAACAACTTCAATATTTTCTCCATCTATCCACATCATTAAAGTCGACTCTACTTTGAGGAGGCAGCTCTCCCTCAGTTGTATTTTGAGTGCCTTCCAACATGAGGGACTCATTCCGGCACTATATCAGACAATGTTCTGCTGCTATTCATAAGATTTTCACTGGCCAATTTTTTTAGAAGTAGATCGCCAGGTCATTCTTCCTGGTGTTTGAAATACCAGTGACATAGCTTCTAGCATCACAGCAACATGCAAGCCACCACAGTAGGATAAACTGACAGATGAGTGGTGGGTTATAAATGAATGGCACAGAAATAGATGTATGGAAACCGTTCATGAGGCTTCACTGTAGAAGAATGAGGGGCATCTCTGAACCAGTAAATAGGTTAATAGTACAAAGAAAATTTAGTTCCCAGTAGGAAGTAAATTTGTAGAAAACATTTCCTCCAGTGGTTGAAGAGGTTAAAAATGTTAAAGCTTCAACTAGGATGAGATAGATTCACTGATTAGTTATGGAGAGGGATGAGGTTTTGGGATTCATATTTAATTATATGGTACCATCTTTGTGAGACAGAATACTGTCCATGGATTTCAGGGCTGATGCAGAACCCATCCTTGATAGCTTTTGTAACTGGCATAAAAAGGAGCAAATATCTATACCACATTCAGCACTACTGAGTTCCAAGGCTGATGCAGAACTCATCCTTGATTGGTTTTGTAATTGGCATAAAAAGGGGCAAATATCTATAACACACTCAGCACTACTTGGTCCAATTAAGTAGTCTGTATAGAAGCCCTGAAGCATAGTGTAGAGTAATGTCTAAGAATATGGATTCTGGAATCTGATTAAGTTTATATCAAAGCTACAACACACATTTCTTAGGTCATCTTGGGCAAGGTATCTAGACACTCTGCTTCAGTTTTCATGTAGAACATGTATAATAATAGTATCTACCACATATATGTGTTAAAAAGATTAAATGAGCCGTTTTGTGTAAAGATTTTATCACAACGTCTAGTCTGTACTAAGTATCCCATAAATGTTAACAGTAATTGTTATTGTTGCCCAGAGACTCCTTCAATATAGCAACTCGAGGCTTGAATTTTTTCTTCAGTTCTTTCAGCTTGAGAAATTCCCTTTAGATTTTCTAACTTCAGGTCTTTGCACATTTTGTTACAATACTTTACTTCGTCTTCACGAGCCATTCTTTGAAATCTTGTTTAGCTCTTTTATTTCATCATTTCTTCCTTTCGATTTAGCTACTCTACACTCAAGAGCAAGTTTCAGAGTCTCTTCTCATATCAATTTTGGTCTTTTCTTTTTTTTAAATGACATTTTACTTTCTTCATGAATGATGTTCTTGATGACATCCCACAACTCTTCTGGTCTTCGATCATTAGTGTTCAGTGCATCAAATCTATTCTGGAGATGGTCTCTAAATTCAGGTGGAATATACTCAAGGTCATATTTTGGCTCTTGTGGTCTTATTTTAATTTTGTTCAGCTGAATCTTGAACTTGTATATGAGCAGTTGATGGTCTGTTCTTCAGTTGGCCCCGGCCTTGTTCTGACTGATGATATTTAGCTTCTCTAATGTCTCTTTCAACAGATGTAGTCGATTTGATTCTTGTGTACTCCACCCAGCAAGCTCCACATGTTGCCATTTATGTTGTTGAAAAAAGGTATTTGTAATGAATGTCATTGCTCTTGCCATATTCTATCATGTGCTCTTTGGTCTCATTTCTATCACCAAGGCCATATTTTCCAACTACACATCCTTCTTCCTTTCCAATGTTTTCATTCCAATCACCAGTAATTATCAATGCATCTTGATTGCATGTTTGATCAATTTCCGACTGCAGAGTTGGTAAAAAATCTTCAATTTCTCCATCTTTGGCATTAGCGGTTGGTGCATAAAGTTGAATAATAGTCATATTAACTGGTTTTCCTGGTAGGTGTATGGATATTATCCTATCACTGACAGCTGTGTACTTCGGCATAGATCTTGAAATATTCTTTTTGGCTATGATGGGATACCGTGTCTCTTTGACTTATCATTCCCATCATAGTAGACAATATGATTATCTGATTCAAAGTGGCCAATACCAGTCCATTTCAGCCCACTAATGCCTAGGATATCAATCTTTATGCATTCCATTTCATATTTGACAACTTCCAATTTTCCTTGATTCATAATTCGCACATTCCATGTTCTGATTACTAATGGATGTTTGCAGTTGTTTCTTCTCATTTTTCAGTCATGCCATGTCAGCAAATGAAGGTCCCAAAAGCTTTTCTCCATCCACATCATTAAGGTCAACCCACCTTGAGTAGGCAGCTGTTCCGCAGTTGTATTCTGAGTGACTTCTAATCTGAGGGGCTTAATTTCTGGCACTATATCAGACAATATTCCACTGCTATCCGTAAGGTTTTCACTGGTCGATTTTTTCAGAAGTAGATTGCCGTAGGCTTCTTCTTAGTCTGTCTTAGTCTGGAGGCTCCACTGAAACCTTTCCACCACGGGTGATTCTGCTGGCAGAAGTGAGCAAAGGATTGAATGACACAGCAAACATCCAAAGAAGATGGAAGGAATATACAGAATCACTGTACCAAAAAGAATTGGTTGATATTCAACCATTTCATGAGGTAGCATATGATCAACAATTGATGGTGCCGAATGAAGAAGTTCAAGTTACACTGAAGACATTGGTGAAAACAAGGCTCCAGAAATTGACGGAATCCCAATTGAAATATTTCAACAATGGAGGCAATGCTGGAAGTGCTCACTCACCTATGGCAAGAATATTGGAAAACAACTGCCTGGCCAACCAATTGGAAGAGATCCATATTCATGCTCGTTCCAAAAAAGGTGATCTAATGGAAGGTGGGAAGTATCAAACAGTATCATTAATATTACATACGGGTAAAATTATGCTGAAAGTAATTAAAAAATGGTTGGAGCAATACTATAACAGGGAACTGCTAGACATTCAAGCTGGATTCAGAAGAGGACATGGAATGAAGGATATCATTGCTGACATCAGAAGGATCTTGGCTGAAAGCAGAGAATGCCAGAAAGATGTTGACCTCTGTTTTATTGACTATGTAAAGACATTCCACTGTGTGGATAACAAATTATGGATAATATTGTGAAGAATGGGAATTCCAAAACACTTAATTGTGCTCATACAGAACCTATACATAGAACATGAAGGAGTTGTTTGAACAGAACAAGGGTATACTGTATGGTTTAAAATCAGGAAAGTTGTGCATCAAAGTTGTATTCTTTCACCATACTTATTCAATGTATATGCTGAGCAAATAACCCAAGAAGCTGGACTATATGAAGAAGAATGCAGCATCAGGATTGGAGGAAGACTCATTAACAACCTATGATATGCAGATGACAAAACCTTGCTGTTGAAAGTGAAGGGGACTTAAAACACTTAGTAATGAAGATTAAAGACTACAGTCTTCAGTATGGATTACACCTTAACATAAAGAAAACAAAAATCCTCACCAATGGACCAATAAACAACATCATGATAAACAGAGACAATATTGAAGTTGTCAAGGATTTCATTTTATTTGCATCCACCATCAACACTCATGGAAGTGGCAGTCATATTGCATTGGGAAAATCTACTGCATAAGACCTCTTTAAAGTGTGAAAAAGCAAAGATGTCACCTTGAGGACTAAGGTGCACCTGACCCAAGCCATAACATTTTCAATCGCTTTATACGTATGTGAAAGCTGGACAATGAATAAGGAAGATTGAAGAAGAATTGATGCCTTTGAATTATGATGCTGACAAAGAATGCTGAATATGCCATGGACTTCCAGAAGAATAAACAAATCTGTCTTGGAAGAGGTACAGTCAGAATGCCCCTTAGAAGGGATGATAGTGAGACTTCATCTCACATACTTCAGACATGTTATCAGGAGAGACCAGACCCTGCAGAAGGACATCATGCTTGGTAAAGTAGAGGGTCTGTGAAAAAGAAGAAGACCCTCAATGAGATGGATTGACATAGTGGTTGCAACAATGGGCTCAAACTTAGGAACAATTGTGAGGATGGCACAGACCAGGCCGTGTTTTGCTGTATTCACTATGTTGTTGGAACTGAATCGATGTCACCTAACAACAACACTGCACTAAAGTCATGGCTAAGTTAGGGGCATGTTATCCTCTCCAAAAGAGTGTACCACATATCCTTCAGAATACCTACCTACTGACACCAAAAGATCCCGTGGAGACTTTTGCTTAGGGCCATTCTCAATCCTATGTAGCACTTAGAAAACTCAAACTGAAAAAACTTTGCTAAGATGGTTCTGTAAACAGTGCTGTTTAGATGATTTGCCCTGTCTGGGCACCAAAACCTTGACTGACTGTAATTGTCAGGTGGGAAAACCCAGGTGGGAAAACCCCCTCAAAAATACCCAGAGCAGGATACTTTAACTCAGAGATTTTTTAACATACCAAAAAAAAAAAAAAAAGGATATTGTGAGATAGTATGAACCAGCACTGGGACCTGAGAATAATATACATTTTAATATACAATTCATTTGGACCTAAACTTGTACCTTAAAGTTTAAGTTTTGCAGCAAGACTTTGATATCAATTTCCAACTCCTCTCACTAGCTCAGCCTCAGACCTGACGAAGAGAACAGCCTCTATCTGGCCCTCCTGAAGTCTCACTTCTTCAAGACTTGTGTCTGTAAGTTCCTTAAGCCATCATCTTGATTATTATCTGCAGACAGTTCTTAGTCTATTACAGTGTTTCTCAGCACTGGAACTACTGACATTTTGGACTGGAAAATATGTTGTTGTAGAGGGCTGTCTTGTGCATTGTAGGATGTTTAGCGGCATCCCTGGCCTGTACCCACTAAATGACAGTAGTATCTCCATACTGCCCCCCTTCACATGATAACCAAAAATGTCTGAAGTTATTGCCAAATATCCGTTGGGGGCAAAAATTGTTCCTAGTTGAGAACCGCTGGTCTACAGGCATTTATCCAAAGATCACTGGAAGAAAATTAAAAGTGAAGATAGTAAGAAAAAGAATAGTAACAGCATCTGTTGAGTGCTGTGTTGGCCAACGTTTTACACGCGTTCTTTGTAAAATGTTGAGTGCTGTGTTGGCCAACGTTTTACACGTGTTCTTTGTAAAATGTTGAGTGCTGTGTTGGCCAACGTTTTACACGCGTTCTTTGTAAAAAGTCAATATTACAGTATCAGTATAGTATAGTGATTGCATAGCATAAACTAGGTAACATGACTACTTCAAGCAATGTCTCTATGCCTCATTTTTCCCATTTGTAGAATGGGGATAATAAGAGTTCCTCATAGAGTGCATGTGTGTGTGCAAGCAGTGGTTAGACCAGTAAAATGTGCTGTATAAAAGTTTAATACTATTATCTTAGTTCATATACAGAAAACGTATGACATAAGTACTTGTATTATTCCCATTCTACTGATGAGGAAATATAAATCCAGAGAAGATAAGTAACAGGTGTATAGCCCACAGAAATATATGCCAAACTGAAATTATAAACGACCTCTGTCTAACTCCAAATTCAATGCTCTTAACCCCCTACTCCTTAGCACCTAATCATTTAGAAGTTTTGCTTATTTCTATATGCTCTGCCTGTCTTTCTGATTTGTGCTGAGTTTTCTTCCAGCTTCCCGAGACTCCTCCTGGTGAATATCTATGCCGACCTCTTAGTTTTGAGGAAATAAGTAAAATAACAGAAGTAAAACACTAAGCACAACTGACTCACTGCCTTGCCTTCTTAAAAGACTGAATAATCTATGTTATCAAAATGCAATATGTTGGTTGCTACTATTGAAATGACCCTTCCATGGGAGAGAAATGCAAAGCAGATGACAATTTTTCTGTAATACATCAAATAAAACACATGACAATTCTCCGTAATATTATTAAAATATCACCTCTTTTCTTCTGAGTAGATGTTCTTTCTATGACCAGTGATCATATTCATGGCAGCTGGATTCCAGGAGGCTGCCTTGTCTCCTATACTTGAGCTATGTATTTAGCTATATCTATCTATCTATACATACAGTGATACCAGAAAAAACAAGATCTCATTCTGTTGCTCATGGTGGCAGACACCGTTTATTGGTTGACACTGCATTTCTAACCTCTTTCACCCTTACTTTCTCAGATACAGAGGCAAGGAAATTAAATACAATTTTTCTGAGCCTCACTTGCAGCACAGTTCTGACCTAGGAGATACAAGTCAAAGTCTCCTGGGGACTCCAGGGAGGCTGTTGTTTCTCTTAATTAAAGAGAAAGGCCCAGCTTCACCTCTCTGTTTTTAGTTCATTTGAGTGCGGATGTTGCATTTGACGATGCAATACCAATCTGGCTCCGTGGAGGAAAGATTAAGGGAATCACAGAGACATCAGCACTGACCCATAAAGCTATCGAACCAATGTCAGAAAACCTCCCATCCCGTTTCTTTTGTGAGAAAACTCAAAGACATCAACACTGACCCATGGAGCTACTGTAACAATGTCAGCAAACCTCCTTTCAGCTTCTTATGTGAGAAAATTAAGTCTCTATTTCCTTATGATACTAAGGTTTTCTGTTATACGCAGCCAAACGCATTTCTAACATATGTAGACACAGAGTATTAATTCTCTTAGGAAGGGAAAGCAGTGGGTCAGAAAGTGTATACTTCAAGAGTGAATTCTTTTCCCATGAATGAAGAGGCAGAGGATGGAGAGGAGGAATCCAACAGTCTGATTTCCTGGCATACATTGTACAGGCATTTTACAATGGTGGCCTCATGGACTTCTCAACAACCTTGTGCTGTTAGGTATTATTTTTTTCCATTTTACAGATGATAAAAGTGAGATACACAGAGGCTGTATAACTTGCTCAGAATCACAGAACTAGTAAGTGGTGTAGCCAGAATCAGAACTGAAGATTAAATAATGCTGAAGTGTGTGCACAGAAGCATGCTTTCCCTGGTATATCATAATAAATGCCTTAATCCTATACTGGAGAAAGATACAGATCCCGGAAATGCCTGGATCTAAATGACTACCTGTATCAGGAATGGGGCATGAGAGAGGTTGCTCATCTCAGGCACAAGTTTTGGCTCCCCACTTTTCCCCAATAAGCTTTATGAAACCTGGGATCTGTATCAGTCTGCACAAAAACAAGCTGTTGTCAGCTGGTGGTACTGTCCTCAGAACCATTTTGCCTACCTCCCTCCGTCCCAAGTTCTTTCTGGAAACTACACTTTTCCCGGTGCCTCCAGTAGACATGCACTTCTCTGATAAGCAGAATTCACATGCCTGGAGGCTCCATGCCCAGATTTCCTTACAGTCTCAAGGAAACGATTTTGACAGCTGAGTGATGTCAGCCAGCTGAGAGATGCAAAAGAGAACATACAGAAAAAACCCGAGGGATGCTGTGTCTGGAAAATCATGCTGGTATTATTAAAGTCCAGCAAGCATCTCAGGACGACGGACATGGGGCCTGCACAGAGCTGACCCAAGCTTCCTTCTCCTAGGTGATTGAGCACCAGTCTCTTTCTGAGCAACAGATGCTGGAGAGGAAAGGTGTCTGACAGCACCCTAAGGTCCCACGTTGTGTGTGTGGAGGGGGAGTCTTTTGTAGTTAGATCTCTGCAGATCAACAATGGGTCTACTTTGTTTGGGATTGGGGTAGGTGTAAGAGGTGGTGAACATGGCTGAATAAGAAGGGGGGATGGAATTCTCTTGTCAAGCTAAAATCCAAGCAGAGTCTGCCAGGATTTAATTGGAGGCTGACAGATTTCTAATGTCATCTTAAACCCAGGGTCAGCTCCGCAACTGTACTTGCCAGGATGCCAGAATGTGTCCTTTCAAAGGGCAGCTGGCCACCAGCTCTCCTCCTTCTGTTTTTTTTCTTACTGCCTGGATCCAGGCCTCGCTCAGACCTCCTGCCTGGAAGAGAGCCGCACCTTTGTTTGTTCCCATCTGGCACTGCCTGACTTCCAATGGATTAGGCTTGGCAGGATCCCAGTGTGGCTTTGGGGCTCATTTAGTACTCCAGTAGTCCAGGATCCATCTCCGATAGCGGTTGTGGGAAACCCAGACCACAGGGTGGGACTAGATGTGAAAGCTCCAATGTTATAAGGTGTTTGAGGGAAGTTCAAATGTTCTCCCTGTGACAGCCCAGCTTGATCATTCTGGTAACTCCCCAAGTATGTGTGGACATTGCAGTTAACGTCCGGGATCCCAGCTGGCAGTCTAGCACACCTAAGTCACCTCCGTAATTGCTAGGAATTAAATTGTGTCTCCCAAAAATGTGTGTTGGAATTCTAACCCCTATACCTGTGGATGGAGCCCTGGTGGTGTAGTGGTTAAGATCTTTGCTGCTAACCAAAAGGTTGGCAGTTTGAATCCACCAGCCACTCCTTGGAAGCTCCTATGGGGCAGTTCTACTCTGCCCTACAGGGTAGCTATGAATCGGAATCAACAGAATATACCTGTGGACATAATCACATTTGGGAATAGGATTTTCTTTATGTTAAGAAGGTCATAGCAGTGTAGCGTGTGTCTTAAACCTAATCATTTTTGAAATATTCAAAGAGCAGATTAGGCACAGAGCAAACCCATACAGGAGGAAGACAGGCACTATCTCAAGATGAGAGAGGTGCCAACAAGCCCAGGAACTGCAAGGATTGCTGGCAGCTATTAGAAGCTAAAATAGACAGGAAGGACCACCCCCATGGAGACACATTCTGTGTTCGGACTTTTAGCCTCCTAAGTACTCGACTACTAGCTGAAATACTGGCAGTTCGACCCACCCAGAGGTGCCTCAGAAGACAGGCCTGGTGATCTGCTTCCAGAAGCTCACGGCCTTGAAAACCCTATGGAGCACAGTTCTGCTCTGCACAAAGGGAGTCACCATGAGCTGGAATCATCTCATTAGCAACTAACAACAGCAACAGCGCCCTGAACTATGAAAAAATGAATTTCTGTTCTTTAAAACCACCCACCTGTGGTACTTCTGTTACAGCAGCACTAGGTGACTATGGAAGTGAGTCTCTGAGTTTCTATCCTGGTGCAGAAGCAGGTCATCTGAAAACAAGAAAGGCTCTCAGGACGCATGTTGCATCTCATCGGCAAAACTCTTCTGCAAAGCTTCAAGCAAGACACCAGCATGAGCAGGGACACCTCTGATAATAAGAAGACCTAAAGAAAGGCCTGGGGAGGCTGGACAGTAGTAATAATGAAGATGGCATGGGGTGGGGCCAGAAGCTGCTAGGAGCATCTTTTCTCCATGTGATAGCATGGAGAAACTCATTTGGCCCTGGGAACAAACAGCAGGAATTTTAATTTGTTATAGATCTTACAGGCTACCAGCATTAAAAAAAAAAAAAAAAAAA
>NW_004444000.1:11007020-11040266 GCF_000243295.1 Trichechus manatus latirostris | reverse complement strand
ATATGTTGTGGGGTTGTTAACCAATGTCATAAAACAACATGTGTACTACTGTTTCATGAGAAACTATTTATTCTGTAAGCCTTCACCTGAAGTACAATAAAATATTAAAAAAAAATTGCCTCAGGGCTTACAGAGGGTATAAAAGAAATGGGGCTTTTTTTTTGTTCCTATCTATATAGTGCTGCAAAGATTTGCCCTCCTTCCTGCCCCCCAAGTCCTACCTCACTGCCTCTACCACTCAGACCTGGGTGTCTCCTTGCTCAGTCCTATGCATGAACCTCAATGTCAGCTTCTGAGGCTTCTCTCTCTACAGTCAGAGCATAGAAGAGGCAAAAAGCTGCTAAAGAGTAAAGCATACAAAACATCAGGGGAGGAAGAGAAGAAGAGAGGGAATCTTTCTAGAGGGTGCATGGCTGCCAAATGATCATCCTATACTTCAAGTCAGTGGTTCTCACGCGTGGTCCCCAAACCAAAGGCAACAGCATCACCTGAGAACTTGTTAGAAATGCACATTGTCAGGCCCCACCCAGACACAATGAATCTAAAACTCTGTTTCAGCTAGCACCCCGGGTGATGCTGATGTCCAGTCAAGTTCGAAACCACTGCTCTAACGCCTTTGGTGTTCCCCAAGGCAGCAAATTCTATCTTTATAGAATTTTCTTTCTTAGACTTCTCTTGGATTACCATCTCTATGTCCCCAGTTCTTCCTCACTTCATTTGAACAACTTGAATACGTATGCTTTAACTCAGCCTCCAATTGACTCATCTATCTTCACAACACTGTTATTCCCCCCATTTTAAAGATACCAGGCAGAGGGCCAGTCAGATGTTCCCATTTGGAGGAACCCACTGACTCAGAACATTCTGTAGTAAGTGATCAGAATTTCTTGTGAGGCTAGCTGAAGCTGACGGTCCTTGTAGGATAAAAAATACCCAGCAAATAAAAATCTTAACAGGAAGGACAAATGCTGATGGAAGAAAATGTTCTTAGCAAATACGACTGGAATAAAACTGACGCTTGGTTAGTGTTACTGAATGAAAATATTAGCTGAATAAAAATGCTAATTACAGACACAATGTTAACAGCTGAACATAGCTGGTAACGTGCAGCAAATAATATTTGCTGAAGGAAAATATATTAACTGCAGGAGAAAGGAAAAGAATCGAAGTGATTTATAACAAACACCCTGAGTGGAAGCTGCTTTCCTATGGTAATAGATTGTTGTAGCATTCAGAGTGGCCGTTTCAAAATGCCTCAACTTGACTTGGAAGCTTTATGTATTCGCCATGCTTGCGAGATGCCTTTGTGTCCCAGCCATCAACGGCATGTATTCATTTATAAACGATTACTCCTCACGCTACCCTGGATTGTTTGCCAAATTGTTCTCCTGTAGCTCACACACCTGGCGTCACACACATCCGTGACATTAGCTCTCACCTTTTGCAATGTCAGTGGGATGGAATTGCAGACACTGAGGTCCCCAGGCGTGGAGTGGTGTGGTGGCCTTTTTAAGGCAAAGCTGAATTGAAACAAGGTCTCCGCATTCTGCAAACAACTTTCTTCATCACGCTGCTCAAAGGAAACGTAAAAGAGGAAGGAACTACATTGCCAGTCCCTGTCTATAAGAAGTAATTGTTTTGACACATTGGCTTAATTACATGAATGAAATTCAAATGTTGCTGCGTTCCCCCATGGAAAATAAAAAAGAGCCCTTTTGTGCATGTCTACACAAATTGACTTTGCAGTGCATTATGGGAAATGTCAACTGACATGAGTGAGTTGGATTTTTTATTTGTTCTCATATGTGTATATATACATGTATATATATATTTTCTCCAGCAAGGCTGAGATTTTGCATGTCAGTGGAAGACAGTCTTTTCTTCTGAGCATTGCATTTGTTCTATCAATTTGATTTCCAAATCTCTCTGGGCGTTACTATGAGTTTAAAGGCTCAGATAGGTGCTGTCTTAGTTGTCTAGTGCTGCTATAACAGAAATATCACAAGTGGATGGCTTTAACAAACAGAATTTTATTCTCTCACAGTTTAGGAGGCTACTAGTCTGAAGGCTTTCTCTCTCTGTTGGCCCCGGAGGAAGATTCATGTCAATCAGGACAGCTTCTTCTCAGTCATGACCACAGGCAGGCCTCTCTCTGGCCCTCAGTGCCTCGGCCCGTTGGTCCCTCAGCCTGGCCTCTGCCCTGCTCAGGCAAGTGTTACAAACCTCTTTACCTCTGCCCATAACTGTCCAGAGGCACCACAGTTCTCTCTTGCTTCATGGGTTGGCTCTCGGGCTGTCTAGTGCTGGTCTCTTGGTTCTGCTGCCGCTGTTTCTCTGTTGACGCTTCTCGCCGCCGTCTCTGGTGTTACAGCTTTCTCTGTGTCTCCCAGTTCTAGGAGGTTCTCAGCACAGAGACCCCAGGTCCAAAGGATGTGCTCTGCTCCTGTTTCTTCTTCTTGGTGGTACTGAGGTCTCTATCTCTGCTTGCTTGTCTCTCCTTTTATCTCTTGTAAGGTAAAAGGTGTGACTCAAGTAAGGGCATGACTTGAATAAGGATGGTAAGGGTGGTGACTAGGGTAAGGGCAGTGACTTGAGTCTCTTCATCTAGTAAGGCAGTGACTCAAGATACATCCCACCCTAATCCTCCTCATTAATATAATGACAATTAACTCCCAAATGGGACCATAAGAGACTAGGCATAGAGACTAGGATTTACAACATGTCACAAAATGGAGGATAATTACATCAGATCACAAAATGGAGGACAACTGTACAATACTAGGAATCATGGCCTCACCAAGTTGACATGTTTTGGGGGGACACAATTCAATCCATAACAGGTGCATAATAAGTTATAAAAAGAAACCATAGCAGTCTATCTTACTCATGAGCCAGGTGCCGTTCCAACCCTTGTCAAACATGCACCTGGAACATAGTAGGCAAGCAAGAAATATTTACGTAATATGAATGAAATATGTGTCTAGAGCTAGGCATCTTTCACTCACTTTCATGATTACCCCCAACTTGTCAAAATATTGAAGATTGTAAATTGTGGGTCCTATAGGGTGACTCATCCAATGGAATGTTGGTTTAATGAGTTCTTTTTGTTTTACCAACAGGGCCTGAATGGGTTACTGTCTGCAGAGTGCTTGGAGGATGGAGGGGAATGCCTAATGTTGTGTGAACAGCAGAGTCAATGATTACTGTGCTGCCGTTATAAGATGGTTTCTATGCAGAGTGAGGAGCCGGGAAGCCTCAGAGTAAGTCTGCCAGGCTAAGGAACTAGCCCTTGGGTAGGTGAACAAAGCCCCAGGACACCCGGCCTTATTTCTAGGCACTCAAGTCTTCCCAAAGGAACCGTGCCCTGGTGGGGGAATGTCCCAGGGAAGCTGTGAGAGAGAGCTTTGCTAGCCCACAAGTATAATCCCTCCAGCTTATCTCAAATACAGTTAAGCAAGGAACAGGACTCTGATGGTACGGATTTTATCTTCACAGGTTTATTAAGAACTTTGATTTTATTTTTTCCTGGGATAGGAAATTGCCTATGGCAGGAAGAGATCGTGGTGCAGAGAATCCGGCCAGCCTTCACAGCCCTGCTCTTATAGATTTTCCCACTCTTGTCTCGGCTTTTCCAAATAAGGCTGTATTCTATTTAAATAGCCTTAGAAACTGGGGCTGGGGGCCAGGGTGGGTTTGATCCAGAATTGGCTGTGGTGTATTTGTGAGAGAATCAGCCCTGGTAGACACGCTTTTTGGTTGTAGGTCCTGATTTCTGCCACTAACTCGCCATATGGCAAGAGATTTAACTCCTCCAGGCCTCAAAGTTCTTGCCAAAAAAAAATGGGAACAATTGTCACTGCCTCTTCAACCCATACAGGGTTGTTGTGAAGATGAAATGCAATAATAATTTGGAAAGACCTTTGACAGATAAGAACTATATATAGACATATAGTGTTTAGTAAATGAATTTCTTTGCCTTTGGATAATCATGGAAAGAACTGGAAGGTTAAAACGGAGGCTATTTGTTGTTGTTTTGTGCTGTTGAGTCCGTTCTGACTCATGACAACACAATGTGTTACAAAATAGAACTATTCCACAGGGTTTTCTTGGCTATAATCTTTACAAAAAAACATATTTCCAGGCCCTTCTTCCACGGCACCACTGGACGCGTTCAAACCACCAACCTCTTGGTTACCAGTTACGTGCAAACTGTTTGCACCACCAAGGAACCTTCAGAGGCTGTTAGAGGTAGGAAAAGGAACCTCCCTACCACAGCTTCAGAGGTAAGGAGTTGTGTTCCATGGAAGAGGAAGGAGACACTGCAGCTTAATTTAGACTGTAGTGCTAGGATCCGGAGAGAGAGAAGAGAGCTTTGAGACAAAGCTGAGTGCCCATCGTGTGATGGCCCCAGTGATGACCATCTGAACCACATCCCAGCCAATCTCCCCAAGCCCTTTTAAGGAAGGTAATGTGGTATAACAGAAACAACTCAGGCTGGGTGCCTGGTCCTCATTCTCCCACTCAACGATGCTTTTTTATGATCCTTGACTTAAGTTTTCTAGCACCAGCTTCCTCATGTATATAATGGGGGTGATTTTACAACCTTCCCGGTAGAGTTGTAGGAAGGGACAAAGGTAGTCATTTGTGTGAAAGTCTGGTGTATTTTAGGCTCTCAGTTTAAGAATTGGCTCAGCCAGTGGTCCACTTATTCATTTGTCTATTCCCTCTGACCCAAGAAGTCATTAACAGTTAAGAGGTTGTTCATTGGTAAAAGGAGCTGTAAGGAGCCCTGGTGGCACAGTGGTAAAGCGCTCGGCTGCTAACCGAAAGATTGGCAGTTTGAACCCACCAGTGGTTCAGCTGGAGAAAGATGTGGCAGTCTGCTTCCGTAAATATTACAGCCTTGGAAACCCAATGGGGCAGTTCTGCTCTGTCCCCTAGAGGGGTATAAGTCAGAATCGACTTGACGGCAGTGGGTTTTTGGGTAAAAGGAGCTGGCTCATAAACATCACCACCAGAGGTCTTTAAGAGAAGTGAGAACGCGCGATGGCACTTCTGTCTGTATATCAGATCATTCTTCTTACTGTGAGAGACAGAAGGTTCTGGTACCTCTGCCGCCATCAGGATGCTCTCTTTTCTGATGCCTTGGTGTGAGCTGGGCTCAAAAAAAAAGGCTTTTTGCCTTTTCCTACGTGAAAATGCTCCCCAAGGCACCCTATAATCAGTGCAGTGCTGTGACAGGCAACGTGTCTCTGCTCTCTCCCTATCTCAGCCGTAATACAACAATAGAAGCAATTAGAGCTTGTTCTAGGTTGTTTGTAAGATGATTATTATAGCCATTACAGGGACATTTCCAAACAGTGGAGTTAAGGATTACAGCATGTTCTAATTTCCAAAGTGGTACTGAGAAGCGTGTAAGAAGCAGAGACAAACAAAACCAGGACCATCGCCCCTTCCAGCTGGACCCTCAGCCTAGCTGCTCCCTGTGTGGGGTACCCAATGGCAAGGATGGCAATTACATTTCCTTTGCAGAGCTGCTCAGCCAGCAGTGGCTTGGAATAGGAGAACAGGCAGCAGACCAGATGCCCAACCATCCTTCTTTTGTGGATGGCCCCTTTGTATGTATCAGACAGCAGGGTATCTGAACAAGGACAGGCCCTGCCCAGAGTTCTGATCCCTCTGTCCCTCTGGCTCCACACACAAATACCTGGCAGAGCTCAGCCTGGAAAATCTTTAACCTAACTCCAATCTTCCACAATTGCATTGAAGCCACTTTTGTTCAGAGGAAGCAGAAAATAGCTGGTCATCTTGCTGTCCAAACTAACTTGTTTACTTGCCTTTCTCTATAAGTTCTCTGAAAACACAATTCTCCTGCATTCTCAGGCACATTCTTAGGCCACCTTGTACTTCTCCTTTTCTTTTCATTCCAATGAGTATTTAATGAGCTTCTACTATGTGCCAAGCACTGCTCTATGTTAACGAAGCTAAGGTCCCTGCTCTCATGGAACTTAATCTATAAACATGAAGATAATGGAGTATGGTAGAAGATGATGAGTACTACGAGGGAAATAAAAAGTACAGTGAAGTACCTGTCTGTCAGTTTGTCATACTGTGGTGGCTTCAGTGTTGCTGTGATGCTGGAAGCTATGCCACCGGAATTTCAAATACCAGCAGGGTCACCCATGGTAGAGCTTCCAGACTAGCTTCAGCAGAGCTTCTAGACTTAGACTAGGAAGAAAGGCTTCCTATCGACTTCCAAAAATGGGCCATATAGATTACCCTATAGATTACAGAATATTGTCTGAGACTTTGACTCGCTTATTTGGGACATGTTATCAGGAGGAACTGATTGCTGGGGAAGGACATCATGTTTCGTAAAATGGAGGCCAGTGAAGGCAAGGGAAACCCTCAGTGAGATGGATTGACACAATGGCAATGGACTCAAACATACCAATGATCGTGAAAATGGTGCAGGACCGGGAGGGTTTTGTCTCGTTATACTTGTGCTGGTGGTTTCCATGAACCGGAGTTGATTCGATGGCAACAAACCACAACAGAGAATAGTGAGGAGGATTGGGAGTTATTAAAACCCAGAGAAACCCATTGCCATTAAGTTGATTCTGACTCATGGCGACTGTATAGGACTGTGTAGAACCGCCCCATAGGGTTTCCAAAGAGTGGCTGGTGGATTCGAACTGGCAACCTTTTGGTTAGCAGCCGAGCTCTTAACCACTGTGCCGCTAGGATTCCAGGGGTTATTAAGGAGCTCATAAGTTTTGACCTGGACTAGGACAATGGTTTTTTAACTGAGGTTTAATTTCTCTTCCCAAAGTCCAGCTCTGATATCATCACTGATATAAGCAAAAATCTTTACAGACTTCCCCATTATCTACACAGTCAAGTTGTAACCCCGTAGCATGGCATTCAAGGCGCTGCATGTATTGTTCCCAGCACATGCTTCCACTTGACTTCCTTTTGCTCACAAACCCTGTGTTCCAGCCAAAGTGAACCATCTGTTTGTCTCCAACATGCCTTATGCTTTCTTGCTTTATAGTATATTATTTGTGAGGAGAAAAAAGTTAATATTTATTGGGCTTTGCTAAGAGACAGAGCCTTGTACAGCTCTTTACTTATTTCTTTTCCTTTAGATTTCATATGAAGTCTATGATCTATAAGGTGAGGGAACAGAAGTTGACTTGCCTAATATCACACAGTAGAATGTGCCGGAGCCGAGATTCAAATCTATGTCTGGCTGAGTCCAAGTCCAGTGAGCTCCCTACCACACCGTTCTACTGGTTAGGATTCCATTCTCACATTCCAGACCGAAATCCTTGGAAAAGGAGCTCTGCTTACTCCCCTGTGTATCCCCTAGAGTGGCTGGCACAAAACCTCACATAAAATAGGTGAAAAAAGTATTATCTGAATTAAATTTCCTTGAACATAATTGAATTAAGTCAAACATGCTTTTATAAGACTACTAATGAACTGATCCTTCAGAAGGCTCGTGTGTAGACTTCTCAGCCTTTAATAATCTCTGTGTTGCTCTCCTGACTCCACTTGTTCCCCCAAACTCTCCAGGGTTCAGAGATGGACCCGCCCAGCTGAGAGTCTTTTCATGTTCCATGATGGTAGATTTCTTTAAAAATGTTCTTCAATTATCTCTTCTTCACCTTCTCTGTACCTGCTCATTTTGCATTTGAGATCTCCTATGGACAACTGCTTCCCCGCTCACATTTCATGAACATTGCCACACACAGAGTCCTTAGAGTAACCCCTAAGCCAGGCCTCCGGGGTCTGATTCTGGCTCTGCCTCTGCTCCTTATTAGCTGGGGTTTGGGGTGGGTGTCAGGGAAATCACAACTTCTCTAGGCCTTGGTTCTCTCATTTTTTTAGTCAGAGAATTATACCTGTGATTTGTGGTTCAGTGGTAGAATCCTCGCCTTTCATTCTGGAGATCTGGGTTCGATGCCGGCCACCACCACCACCTGTCTGTCAGTGGAAGCTTGTGTGTTGCTATGCTACTGAACAGACTTCAGTGGAACTTCCAGAATAAGATGGACTAAGAAGAAAGACCTGGCAATCTACTTTGGAAAATCAGCCAACGAACACCCTATGGATCACAATAGTCTAATCTGCAACCACCTATCACCAGGATGGCGCAGGACCAGGCAGCGTTTCATTCAATCTGCATCCAGTTGCCATAAACTGGGGGCTGACTTGATGCAGCTATCAACAACAGAAACAACCGACTCTAATATGCACAGTTCTCATTGTTTAACATGTCATAGTTAATAGATAAATAATTTTAGATCTTATTGATGCAGATGCACTTAAGAGGTTCTACCTAAGTGATACCTGGTTGGGTAGTTTGCCTTATGTGCTCTTGGAGCAGTTTTGCTTTTCCTCCTAGGCGTCAAGAAATCAGCACACATCTCCAGAGAAGAGACTAGGCTCATGGATAGAGAGGGAATAGAGACCTTGGTGTTTTTAAATGAAGACCTTAGAAAAGAGAAAGAGGTTGAAGGAGGGGCATTTGGGGGCATTTCTTGCATTCCTTTTGCCTCTTCTTGTGAAGAGCCTGTGAGTCCAATCTGCCATAGACTTTTGATTGTCCTAGATTCCCAGTTCTGTGATTTTAACATCTTTAAACACCCACCTAGGAAATCTGACCACTTCTCACACTCCCTCCCTCAGTCACTGCCAAACCACAAAAAGCCACCGGTGGCATGTGGTCCTAGCTTCAACCCCGCAGATGGAACTTTTGGGGAAGGGGAATGAGTTGCTAAATAAATAGAATGCATTGTAAGTGTTGATAGATTTTCTGTTCTATCCTGGCATTGTGCTCAGTGGAGGATTACTGCTGTGTGTGTTTAAATGTGACAGCTGTTTCATTCACTCCCTGGTGTGTTGGAGAAGCCACGATAAAGCCAGCAATACGCGTTCAGAATCCTTAAAGTGAAATCCTTCAGAAAAAAAAAAAAAAAATCCCCTCCCAAACCTCTCTGTCCCCATCTCCCTGCTCATCCCTCACGTTTTCATCTATTGGCTCTTATCTCTGATTTTTATTGTTCTGGATGAGAAATACCGTGAGAGGACCTTCCACCTCTGGTTGATGGGCATCCCCGAGGCAGTCAGCTTCATTTTGGTACTCTGGGTGCAGAGGGAATGCAGAAGCATTTAGAAACCTTAATTAAGGAACATTTAGGAAGATAGGCTGATGAGGGGCAAGATTAGTAATGGATTTTACTGTTGCCTGCCTACGACTTTCTGTTTAATTATTACAAGGCTGCTGCCAGCAATGCAGGGGCTGAAGGTTTGATAGTGAGCTACAATGACCTGGATTTCTGTTTCATTAGATTTCATTTAATTCAGAAAGAAGAGGAAATTTCTTAGACACCAGGATTGTTGAATGTTAACCTTTGGGCCACCAGAGAGAGGGGAGAGGTTTGTTTCATCCTGAGTTTTACTAATTCTCACATATGCATTCCTGCTTGCATCCCAACATCTCTTTCTGTTTTGAGAAGTAGGGTGGGGGGTTTTTCTGTGCCCCATTGAAAGCTTCAATGGGCTGGTTAATTGATTCAAAATTATCCCCTTTGAACTCAAGAGGCCCCAAGAAAGCCCTCCCCACCCCTTGCTGGATTTAAAGGAGAAGACATTTTTCTAGAGCTTCTAGAGCATTTTGGCTTTATCTGAAATGGCTGGGTTTAATTCTGACGACCCCCAAGGATCACTGAACTTATGCAGCTTAGGGCTGAGAAGAGCTGTGGGTATGGTGCTGATTGGCATGGTAGGGAGTGGGAGCGAGGAGATGAGAATGAGGAGATCAATAGGAGTAGAAAGGATGGTTAGAGATTCTATCATGGCTGCAGCTCAGTCACGATGCTTGTCTATACACTTCCCAATTATGTCCCTTCCATCTCTTCTTTATTGTAAGTCAGTGGTCAAAGTTGGTTGGGGAACTCTGAATATTCAAAAAGTTATATGGAAGTTAGAATCAGAAAACTTGTGTTTTGCCACTTGTCTGTTCCTTGGAGAATCAGCTAATCTCTGTTTCCTCAACTAACAATGGGGTTACTGATTCCTATTTCACAGGACATATAGGATTAAATAGGAAAATGCCTAGTATAACATTCAGCACGTAATAGGTTCTCAGTAAATGTTAGTTGAATCAAAGCCAGTTCTACTTCATGTACATAGAAGAAGTCAGGAAGATCTTCTTCTGAAGGAAACTGAAGTTCATCATCCTACTTCTATTGGGCCTGTGTTCAAAGAAAATAAGAGAATAAAAATCACAAAAATAAAATGCATTAATAAATAAATAACTTGAACCCATAAACAACACCCATGGAAGCAGCAGTAGAGAAATCAAAGATGTATTGCATTGGGCAAATCTGCTGCAAAAGACCTCTATAAAATGTTAAAAAAAATAAAGCAAAGACATCACTTTGAGGGCTAAGAGAGCCTGACCCAAACCATGGTGTTTCCAATTGCCTCATATACATGTGAAAGCTGGACTATGAATAAGGAAGACAGAAGAAGAATTGATGCCTTTGAATTATGGGGTTGGCAAAGAATATTGAATACTCCATGAACTGCCAAAAGAACGAACAAATCTGTCTTGGAAGAAGTACAGCCAGAATGTGCTCATTAGAAGCAAGGATGGAAAGACTTCATCTCACATACTTTGGTCAAGTTATCAGGAGGAATCAGTCCCTGGAGAAGGACAATATGTTCGGTAAAGTAGAGGGTCATTGAAAAAGAGGAAGACCCTCAAAGGGATAGATTGACACAGTGATTGCAACAATGGGCTCAAGCATAACAGTGATTGTAAGGATGGCACAGGACCAGGCAGTTCTGTTGTACATAGGGTTGCTATGAGTCGGAACCGACTTAACAGCACATAACAACAACAAATAAATTAAAAGTTAAACTGTGATACATCCATACAATAGAGTACGTCTCAGTAATTAAAAAGAATGGACTGCTGTTCATAATAAGTTCTCTTTAATCAGTAACCAGATGTGTGTAGTAACTTGATGATAAGCCTCATGGACTGACTCAAACTATTGCCTCCAAGGTGACAAATTCAAACAGTAACTCTCCATTTATTTATTTTTTTCCCCTGGTAAAGATATAAGATATAAAGCATTATGGTAAGTGAATGTAGTAAGACACAATAGGCTACATAATATACGAGCCCATTTAGATGGCATTCTTCAAAAAGTGAAACTTTAGAGGCAAAGATTAACAGGTAACAGGGGCAGGGGGTGAGGGGAGATGGGCACAAGGGAACTTGAGTACAAGGTGGGCACATGAGTAATGGAAATCTCCATCTTGATTATGTTAGTTGTTATACTTATCAAAATTTATACCTATAAAAGGTAAATTTCATTGTATGTAGATTACATATAACACAATAAACCTGACATTTAAAAAGTTAGTAGAAAGCTGATTTTTTTTTTTAATTCCCTCCCCTCCAAAGGGATATGATTTGTTTCCACTGTGAGGTGCTGAGGATTCCACAGAAAAGCCCCTATAATTCGGGGTCCATGGAATCCCTAGGAAATCACTGAATGGACACAATGGCATTTGAAATCACTTGTAACTCCATCCAAATATTTGCATATGTGTACAAATTAATTTTCTGGGACAATAGTGCATAGTTTTAGGTAAGACATAAAAAATAATAGTGGCTCTCTGTCCACCCCCATACAGCAACAACAGAAAGGAAGGAAGATAGATGAAAGAAAAACAGGAGAGAAACAAAGAAAGGAAGGAAGCAAAGATGTAACGGAGGAAATAAAGAAGGAAATAGAGAGAGAGAAAGAAGCTTTATAAAGCATTTTTCCAGGACAAAAAGACAAAGTGAGAATTATTGTTCGAGTGTGCCATCTTGGATAGACATGGGGAAACAGTAGCTTGAAGTCAGTCCATGAGGCTTTTCATCAATTTACCAAACATTAGCTGGTTATTCTTACTTAGAGAATGATACCATATATGCAGCCTCATTTTGGTGGACCTATAGTACCACTTACTCTGACTCCCAAGCTCATGGCAGTGAAAGGGGAGTGAGAATCACAGAAATTCTCCCTGATTTGGGCCACTTCATAAGTCCCTTGCACAGTGCCTGGAGTGGTTTAAGAATGGAAGCTGAGAAAGGAGGTCACCAAGGGTAGGTAGAAAGCAGGATGCCAAGCACAACTCAGTGGAATCCATGGTATTGATCCAAGTGGTACATGCACAGCATTGTAACATATTGAAAGCTTCATTCTGGGACACTAACTCAGAAAAGGTCACCACTGCTAGTTTGCAAAATATATCAGGGCTTCAAAAGCTACTGATGGCCTTTGGAAGATAAATTGCTGGAATCCCCTTTAATAACTGAAGCACTCTCCTATGCCTTCATGAGGTATTTCTTTCATCTACAAAAGTGGGGTCCGAAAACATACCCCAGCTAGTGATGCTGAATGTCATTAGCTTCCAGACAAGAATGTCACTCGTGCCTCACACACAGTGAATAGCAGTTTGAGGTGCTGTTGGTGATGACACCAGTAATAAGAATGCTATAATAACAGCCAGCTCTGCCCTTCTGCAGGCCTGGAAGAATGGGTCATTTTGGTAAGGCATTTCCAGGCTGGGATGTTCACCTACAACCCCTGGCTACAGAGGCCTGATGGATGTCAATGATATGCTGAGGAATGTTCTGATCTAGCAGACAGTGCCATAAAAATTATGGAGTGCTATTTCTGCTGAGCCTTCTAGAGCTCCATATTTAAAAACACATTTTCAAATAGTGATTTTAACAAAAGCACGCTCTGGTTTGCCTATCCGCCCATACTACACATTCTCTCCTATTGTTGATGGTGCCTGTCCCACCAACCCCAGTACTAACTTTTGTTTCTAAGCCACTAATTCTGACAAGAGGTCCCTAGGTCTGATAAGGTCCTAATGAGGCAGAAAAGGACTCCTCAGTCTCTGACCAGTTGCTAGTCCTAACAGATATTCCCAAACAGAAGAGTTAGATGTAGGGTTTAAAGAAATAAGTAGCAATGCTGGGCAGCTACCAATTCACACGAATGTAAAGGGGATTTGAAAATAATTCTCATGGCTTCAGGTACCTGAATACAATGTGTAGAGTGTGGGCAAGCCATAATGAGAAAGGAAGTTAAAACATGCACACTTCACAAATGTCCCCAAGGTGAGATGGTGATGCAATGCAAGACAGGAGTACAATGGCAAAAAAGAACTATGGCTCAGGACACATGGATACAACTACTGGTAGGTGTAGTTATACATGCCAGGAAGACACACATGCTGGAAAGGCAAAATGCTGAACATGGGAACATTATAGAGAAGAAAATATTTGGGTAAGAATAAAAGACAAATGGAATAGAAGGACGTCTTTGTGAGAATATGTTACAAATTGCCCAATCAGACAGAAGCATTGGATGATACATGTTATGGATTGAATTATGCCCCCCTGAAAATAAGTGTTGGAACCCTTACCCCTAAACTTGTGGATGTAGTTCTGTTTGAAAATAAAGTTTTCTTTGTGATGTTAATGAGATCATATCAATATAGGATGTGTCTTAAACCTAATCGCTTTTAAGTTGTAAAAAGAGCAGATTAGACACAGAAGCAAGCATGAAGAGGGATGAGGGTGGGAGAGATGCCACATGAAGCTCGCCAAGGAATCTAGGAACACGCTGAAGCTACAGAAGATGCGACAAAGGTTTTCTCCCAGAGATGACAGAGAGAGAGCCTTACGCTATAGCCAGTGGCCTGAATTCAGACTACTAGCCTCCGAAACTGTGAGAAAATAAATTTCTGTTCTTTAAAGCCATCCACCTATGGTATTTCTGTTACAGCAGCACTAGGAAACTAAGACAGAACATTTCGTATGCAGTTATTAACTAGCAAAGATGTAACAAGAACTGGCAATAGAAAACTTCAAATATTTAGACATTCTTGGAAGTCTCATGCAGCTAAATCAAAGGCTATAACAACCACTTGCGTCTCTGGTCATTTAATTTTATGTAGAATAAAGGAACCAACAAATGAGATGGCTTCTATGTAGCACAAACCAACAAGAATTTGTTACTGATATGAAACTGATAGAAATTTGGGAGAACATGGCCATGTCATCCTGGTTTTCCTAAAGTCCAGTGAAGGAAAAGCTGGACTGAATCAGTGGAATGTTCTAGAGTTTTAGAAGATGGCTCTGAAAACATTCAGATTGAAGATAGACATCATCTTACAACAGGAGAGCCAAAAAGAAATTGCTATAGATTCTGTCAAAAGAAGAAAAGAGGCACTTAAAATTAGCATTGTTGCATAGAATTCTCTAGACAAATGATGGACGTAAGAAAGTAACTAATGATGAATGAAAACAGGTGGAATACCTACATGTTAAAAAGGCTAAATTCCAACAGGAGCTAGAGCCAATGGCAATCTTTTGGAGAAAAACAGGGCTAAAAAAAAGACAGACACACAGCTTGGATCCAATGATAAAATGCTGTCATATACAACATAGACCAAAATTCAAAACTCTTAATTTCAAATGTTCTCTTCTCTGTCAGAAAGAATAATCTCTGTGCTGAAAATGAAAACCCAATAATTGTAAGAGGGAAAGGAAACCTTTTGAGATATTTGTAAGAGAGTTTATATCTACCTTACAGTCTAAGTGAATTAGAGAGGTATGGAAACAAGATGGTAACTACAGTAAAATGACTGGAAATACTTAAGGAATCTAGGAGAATGGAAGGACCACTAGAGAACAGGCAATCAACACATTTATTTACAATTTTCAAAACTAAGAATTTTTCCTTGATAAATTCAAAACATGCTGTAGACTTTGTTTATCTGGACTTCTACGTGGTCTGGCTCAACTCATGTAGAAGAGAGTTTTTAATAAACTATTGAAGGGTCTTACCCTGGTAAATATTTTTTCAACGACTCAGATAAACGTTTAATCTGCAAATGCTTCAAACTTGAAGGTTACAGGACATGTTGAATGGATAGAACTGAGATCTAAAGAGATTTAAATAAATGATAGTGACGTGTCAATTCTAACAAGATAACATTTAACAGAGGTGAGTGTAAGGTCCCTAAATATAGCAAAAAATACCATCTAATTTATTCACTGAGATTGGTTTATGAGTGAGATAAGTTTTAACAGGGACATGTGAAACAAACCACCACAACAAGAAACATAGAGATATCTGATGTGGCAAGTACAAGGCGAATTAAAAAGCACATGTGTGTCTGCCAAAAAATCCTAATGGGATCTTAGAAAAAAGGAGATGATAGTCCTGTTCCGTACAGATCAAACCATGTCTGAAGTATCATGTTTTCTTCTGGTGATCTTAAGTTATACATCGTGAATGGAGTACATTTAAAGAAAAACAATAGCAATGTAGAGATACTGTTTCAACTCAAAACCACAAATTGTTTTATGAATGAGATATAATTTCAGAAATTGGAGATGTTTATATCAGAGAACCCCCACCGTCTGTCAGTTTGTGATACTGTGAGGGCTTGTGTGTTGCTGTGATGCTGAAAGCTATGCTACTGGTGTTCAAATACCAGCAGGGTCTCCAGTGGCAGACAAGTTTCAGCTGAGCTTCCAGACTAGGGCAAACTAGGAAGAAGGATCCAGTCATCTACTTCTGAAAAGAATTAGCCAGTGAAAACCTTATGAATAGCAACAGAAGATGAGCCCCTCGGGTTAGAAGGCACTCAAAATACAACTGGGGAAAAGCTGTCTCCTCGAAGTATAGTAGACCTTAGTGATGTGGATGGAGTCAAGCTTTCGGTACCTTCATTTACTGATGTGGCACAAGTCAAAATAAGAAGAAACAGCTGCAAACATCCATTAATAATTGGAATATGGAATGTACAAAGTATGAAACTAGGAAAATTGGAAATCATCAAAAATGAAATGGAATGCATAAACATCGATATTCTAGGCATTAGTGAGCTGAAATGGACTAGTATTGGCCATTTTGAATCAGACAATCAAATTGTCTATGATGCCAGGAATGACAGCTTGTAAAGGAATGGCGTTACATTCATCATCAAAAAGAACATTTAAAGATCTGTGCTGAGGTACAACGCTGTCAGAGATAGGATAATATCCATACACCAACAAGGAAGACCAGTTAATATGACTATTATTCAAATTTACCCACCAGCCACTAAGGCCAAAGATGAAGAAATTGAAGATTTTTACCAACTTCTGCAGTGTGAAATTGATTGAACACGCCATCAGGAGGCATTGATAATTACTGGTGTTTGGAATGGGAAAGTTGGAAACAAAGAAGGATGGGTAGTTGGAAAATATTGCCTTGGTGACAGAAACGATGCAGGAGATCACATGATAGAATTTTGCAAGTCTAATGACTTCTTCATTGCAAATATCTTTTTCACCAACATAAGTGGCAACTGTACATGTGGACCTCACCAGACGGAATACACAGGAATCAAATCAACTACGCATGTGGAAAGAGACGATAGGAAAGTTCAATATCATCAGTCAGAACAAGGCCAAGAACCAACGGTGGAGCAGACCATCAATTGCTCATATGCAAGTTCAAGTTGAAAAAAAAGAAAATTAGAATAAGTCCATGAGAGCCAAAGTACAACCTTAAGTATATCCCACCTGAATTTAGAGATCATCTCAAAAATAGATTTGACAAGTTCAACAGTAATGACTGAAGACCAGATGAGCTGTGGAATGATATCAAGGACAACATACATGAAGAAAGCAAGAGATCATTAAAAAGACAGAAAGAAAAGACCAAAATGGATGTCAAAAGAGACTCTGAAACTTGCTCTTGAATGTTGGGTAGCTAAAGCAAAAGAAAGAAATGACAAAGTAAAAGAGCTTAACAGAAGATTTTAAAGGGCAGTTCAGGAAGACAAAGTTAAGTATTATAATGACACGTGCAAAGACTCAAGGATAGAAAAACCAAAAAGGAAGAACACGCTCTGCATTTCTCAAAGTGAAAGAACTGAAGAAAAAACTCAAGCCTCAAGTCTCAATATTGAAGGATTCTACAGGGAAAATATTAAACGATGCAAGAAGCATCAAAAGAAGATGGAAGGAATACACAGAGTCACTATACCAAAAAGAACTGGTCGATCATTTCAATCATTTCAGGCAGTGGCAAATGATCAGGAACCGATGATATTGAAGGAAGAAGTCCAAGCTTCACTGAAGGTATTGGCGAAAAATAAGTGTCCAGGAATTGACAGAATATGAATTGAGATGTTTCAACAAACAGATGGAGTGCTGGAAGTGCCCACTCATCTATGTGAAGAAATCTGGAAGACAGCTACCTGGCCAGCTGACTGAAAGAGATCCATATTTATGCTCATTCCCAAGAAAGGGGAATCCAACTGAATGTGGAAATTACCAAACAATATCATTAATATCACATGCAAGTAAAATTTTGCTGAAGATAATTCAAAAGTGGTCGCAGCAGTATATTGACAGGGAACTGCCAGAAATTCAAACCGGATTCAGAAGAGGACATGGAACCAGGTATATCATTGCTGATGTCAGATGGATCATGGCTGAAAGCAGAGAATACCAGAAAGATGTATACTTGAGTTTTATTGACTATGCAAAGGCATTCAGCTCTGTGGATCATAACAAATTGTGGATAATGTTGCGGAGAATAGGAATTCCAGAATATTGTGCTCATGAGGAACCTGTACATAGATCAAGAGGCAGTCTTTCAAACAGAACAAAGGGATACTGCATGGTTTAAAGTCAGGAAAGGTATGCGTCAGGGTTATTCTTTCACCATACTTCTTCAATCTGTATACTGAACAAATAATCCGAGAAACTGGACTATACAAAGAACAGGGCATCAGGATTAGAGGAAGACTCATTAACACCCTGCAATATGCAGATAACACAATTTTGCTTGCTGAAAGTGAAGAGGACTTGAAGCACTTACTGATAAAGATCAAAGACTACAACCTTCAGTATGGATTACACCTCAGCATAAAGAAAACAAAAATCCTCACAACTGGCCCAATAAGCGACATCATGATAAACAGAGAAAAGATTGAAGTTGTCAAGCATTTAATTTTACTTGGATCCACAATCAACGCCCATGGAAGCAGCAGTCAAGAAATCAAAAGATAAGATGCATTGCATTGGGCAAATCTGCTGCAAAAGACCTCTTTAAAGTGTTAAAAAGCGAAGATGTCACCTTGAAGACTAAGGTGGGCCTGATCCAAGCCATGGTTTTTCCAATTGCCTCATATGCACGCAAAAGCTGGACAATGAATAAGGAAGACCAAAGAATTGATGTCTTTGAATTGTAGTGTTGGAGAAAAATGTTGAGTATACTATGGACTGCCAAAAGAACAAACAAATCAGTCTTGGAAGAAGTACAACCAGAATGCTTCTTAGAAACAAGGATAGTGAGACTATGTCTCACATACTTTGGACGTGTTATCAGGAGGGATCAGTCCCTGGAGAAGGACATCATGCTTGGTAAAGTAGAGTGTGAGTGAAAAAGAGGAGGACCCTCACTGAGATGGATTGATACAGTGGCTGCAACAATGGGCTCAAGCATAACAATGACTGTGAGGATGGCACAGGATTGGACAGTGTTCTGTTCTGTTGTATGTAGGATCACTATGAGTTACAACCAACTAGATAGCACCTAACAACAACATATCAGAAAAATGTGAGTGCTTCTTTTTAAAAATTTGTAAGACTAATGTGAGAAAGACATATACTTTTTATTCTGTGTGTTATCAAGAGTTAAAAAACAGACTAATATGAGCAAACCATAAAAACATAAATTTTGATCAATTATAGTCAGACGCTTCCAAGGAGGTAGAGGCTCTTTTAAGTTCACAAGCTCCCAGCTCATTTTAAGTGTTCACAGACTTGTTGGCCATCTGATAGAGACGCTGTACAGGCATTCCGACATCAGATGGGAATTGATGCACATTAGTATTATTTCCCAAGGAGTCCCTGGGTGGTGCAAATGGTCAACACTCCACTACTAGCCAAAAGATTTGTGGTTCCAACCAACCCAGAGGCAGCTCCAGACAGGCCTGACAGTCTGCTTCTGAAAGTCACAGATTGGAAAATCCTACGAAGCACAGTTCTACTCTGCACACATGGGGTCACCATGAGTTGGAATCAACTCAACAACTAACAACAAATCCAAAAAACCAAACCCATTTCCATCGAGTCAATTTCAACGCGTAACGATCCTATAGGACAGAATGGAACTGCCCCATAGGGTTTCCAAGGCTGTAAATCTTCACAGAAGCAGGCTGCTACATCCTTCTCTTGCGGAGTGGCTGGCGGGGTCTAATCACCGACCTTTTGATTAGCAGCCCAGTACTTAAACACTGCACCACCAGGGCTCGTTTAACTAACAACAACAGTATTATTTCCCAGTTCATGGTCCAGGAACCTCTAGGCAAATTTTAACACCTGCCAAATTTCTCTCTCCTGAGTTTCTCTCCTCAATAAGAATTGATAAAGTTGAATTCTTCTTACGTTTCTTCTCAGCACTTCCTCTCCTTCATAGTCAAGGTTTGCAGTAGAAAATTTAGATAGTTTGCCACTCCGTAGTACAGTGCTTCTCAAAATTTTTGGTCTCAGGATACTTTTCCACTCATAAAAATTCTTTTTTTTTTTAATTTAATTTTTTTTTCCTCTGTCTCTTCCTAATCCTTTACCACAGTTACCATTTATCTATTATTTAGTGTTTTTCCCTCCCCCCCCAGTAACCATCAAAGATTGTTTCTTTCTGTGTGTAAATCTTTTCTATGAGTTTTTTTTTAATATCATAAAAATTCTTGAGGACACAAAAGAGCTTAATTTACATGGATACTATCTATGGATATGTACAGTAATAGAAATTTTAAAATCAGAAATCTAAAAAATATCTATTAATTAATTGAAAAGTAACAATAATAAACCCAGCCCATGTAAATATAAATGACATATTTTATGAAAAAATAACTATATTTTCAAAACAAAAATAATTAGTGGAAGAATGGCATTTTATTTTTTGCAAGTGTCGCAAACGCCGGGCATAATAGATAACAGGATTCTCATATCTGCTTTTGCTTTCAATTGCAAAATATGTAGTTGGAAAAGGGAGAAGTTCTTTAGTAGTTTTTTAAAAAAAAAGAACAAAACTGTAGATATTCTTCTCTGGTATAAACCAAATTCCAAAAGTGTTACTTTCTTAAAGGTTAGTTGCAGTGTAGAATCTAAAACTATATCAGTGAATATTTTATACTGTGCTACAGTAAAATCCATGGATCTCTCTTGCACTTTGAGTGAAATTTTTATCCATCCATGATCTTATAACATCATGCATTTATCATTTCAGAAATATTGGTTTGCTAACTTATGTAGATCTTGCAAATGTTGACACATTTCATTATAAAACATTAAAAAACACTGTATTCATTAGCATTGGGAATGTGTCAAGCTCCTGGTGGCAGATATGAGTTTTCCAAGATTCTATTTTCTCTTGAATGCTCCAATTTTAGCATTGGCAACAAATACAGTGAATTGTTTTCCTTGAAATGACAGGCTTACTTCATTCATTTTCAAAAATATGCCTGTCAGGTATTCAAGTCTGAATAACTGTAGCTTCCCTATCAATCATTCTTTCAAGTAAAAGGGGTGTTCCATGAAAAAAAAGGATCTAGTTTAGCTTGTAACTCAAACAAATGCATAAACACGCTTCCTGGAGAAAGTCATCGTGATTTGGTTACATAGCAGAAGGGCTTTATGTGCACCCCTATTTTGTCATAAAGAATACTACAGACATGTAATCAAGGCAGACGAGGCTGCACAGGCCCGGCTCACTATTATTTACTCCCCATTGCTAACCGCCACATGGTCTCGTGATTTTTCCCTCCCCTTCCAGTCTCTACAAAACGGTTTAAGATTAACCGATGTTCCTCCCTGGAGGGTAGAAAACAAGTGATAATGATCTAAGAATGAAAAACCAAACAAAGCACCCATCTTGTGACAAGAAAAAGCAGGATGTCGCCAGATGATCCCCAAAGATGTCACCAGATCACCTCTAAGAATACCAGAAGAAGGTTAACTCATCTAAGACATCATCTTAAGGGGAAACTACCGCAAAAGATCCATAATTCTGTCCCTATAAAAGACTTCAGCCGATCTCCAGTGGGGGAGACGGGGTTTTTTTGGAGGAATTTCTTCCCCTCCATCTCCTATATATCGATATATAATAAACATCTTGCTGCTAACGTCACCCCGTCTCAGAATTGGCTATTGCGTCAGGCGGCTCCAATCCATATTATTGCAGTAACAAAGGGTCAAAGTTTAATAAGATTAATAATTTTTAGTGCTTTTGTAAGGTCATTCTTATGGGAAACTGGCATTTTTTGCTCCTTTGCTGATAATACATGCCACTGAAGAATACCATACTAGTACAGTTTAGTGCCAGTGCCTTAATGTTTGTTAAGGTGCCATCATTGCTTCTGACCTACTGGTGCAAATGTCAACACGGGGAAAAATGCAAATAATGTCTTGGTTTTGTGAAACCAAGTTTTATGAAAATGGTTTCAATCTCATGGATCCCTGAGAAGTTCTTGAGTGCTCCCAGGGTCTACTGAATTGCTTTGAGAATTGCTGCCATATTATAATGGGGTTTGGAAATCCTGCATCAGATAAGTTTTTAAGCATTTGTTGTTGTTAGTTGCCATGGAGTCAGCTCCAGCTCATGGCAACTTTATGCATAACAGAACAAAATGTTGCCCAGTCCTATGCAATCTTCATGATTGTTGGGTATGTTTGAATCCATTGTTGTGGTCATTGTGTCAATCCAACTTCTTGAGGGTTTCTGTCATTTTCACCGACCCTCTGCTTTACAAAATATGATGTCCTTTAAAGTCTTTGTTGTCACTGTTGTTCCATCTGAGTAATTTTTGGCTCACAGCAGACTCCATGTGACAGAGTAGAACCGCCCCTTACAGGCTTCCTAGACTGTAATCTTTACGGAAGCGTATCTGCAGGTCTCTCTCCCACAGAGCCACTGTGGGAGGGGGCAGGGGTGAATAGCCAACCTTTCAATTAACAGCTGAGTGCTTAACCATTGAGTCACCAGGGCTCCTTTAGAGACTTCTTATTCTGTGATTCTAGAGCTGTAGCCACTTAGCCTGGTCATATACTGGTTATGTGAGTTACACCCTGCCTTTCTGAACACACTTGTCTACCTATGTACTGAGAAGTGCAACCTGTTGCTTTGTTTAGTGGTGGAAAAAAAAAAAAAAAAGGATTGGAAAAAGGAAATGCAGGAGGAAGGCTTAGGTACAGTTTGCATCTTCTCCAAAGCAGAGACACAGCAACCTGCACAGATGCACTAGGTGGGCAGAGCAGATCCTCCTGCTGCCTGCCCTGGGCCGTTGGGGAGATGGGTATCATCCTCCCTTAAGGAGGATTGTGCATCAGAGACTCCTAGAGAGTTAAATAAAATGCTAAAATGCGTATTCCTGGGCCACACACTCTGAGTTCTGAGTTAGGAGGTTTGTTTGTTTAGGTGGGAGGGTTCAGGCACGCCTAGTTTGCAAACACTCCTCAGGTAATTTCCATCTGCATCTTGTTTAAAATCTAGTGCCCTGGGGAGACAGGAGATGCTGGATTTGTCTTTCTGTATATTGTTAAGTAAAGGATGGGTGATTCATTATGGATGGCTGGGAGACAGGGGTCAGGGCTCAGAAAGAGTCCTGAGGCTAGTCAAGGAAGGACATTCCATGATACCGTTTTGATCCAGGTTGGTGGAGGAGGAAATTTCCTAAACCTCAGGAGCCCTTTCTTTTGTTGCCAACATTTTTATTCAGTGTAACTTCACTCTTCAGCAAGACAGAAGTAAATGACAACTAGGAGTCTGAAAAAGAAACGGTGCTGGAGACCCACAGCTGTCCACGAGAACATGCCTGAGAAGTGACGGTTGCTTTCCTTTCATTAGTTTAACTTGCAGTCACTCAAGTAAGAACACTTGGAGTGGAAAATCTATGAATAGTGAGGCCTGGGACTGGCTGGAAGCAAAGACTCTGCAGAGAGGGTATTATAGCTCTCTGCTTTCTCAGGGTTCTAGCTCTGAGTCTGCTAAAGGCACTGCAAAGAAACGAAGAAAGGTTGTCTTTTGATATTTGCAAGTGACACCAAATACCCTGTTCCTGACAGATACGTGGGCCTAGTTTATTCTGGAAAAGATTTAGGATGACAGATTCTAGTACGCACAGCCTGGTGAATCTGAACACAGATGGGTTAGGCCAGCTACATTATTTGATAAACCCAATTCACTACCTCTTTCAGACTGTTAAATGAGGTCCCCAAAATGGTGCTTCTGGTTGTCTCTGTTTCTAATAGAATTATGCAGTTTGGACAATGGCAGCTCTGACTGTTATGGAGTTGTCACTCCATGATTGTTTATTGTGGTTTCAGCCTCAAGGGAGGTGGTTCCTCTTGCAGAGGGCTGCAGGATGAGCTGTGCGGCCATCAGGGAGTGGTGGTGCGCCACGGTAATAGTTGTTGTTATTTGCCATGGAGTCAATTCTTACTCATGGAGACCCCCTGTATACAGAGCAGAATTGTTCTGTAGGGTTTTCAAGGCTGTGAACTTTCAGAAGCAGATCACCAGGCCTGTCTTCCAAGGCACCTGTAAAAGCAAAAAGCAAAACAATAAAAACAAAAAAGCAAACCATTGCCCTTGAGTTGATTCCAACTCATGGCAACCCTACATGTTAGAGAGTAGAACTTCTCCATAGGGTTTTCTTGTCTGTAATCTTTATAGAAGCAGATTACCAAGCTTTTCTTCTATGGCACCACTGGGTAGGTTTGAACAGCCAACCTTTAGGTTTGCAGCTGATTGCAAACTGTTTGTGCCACCCAGGTATCTTATGGTTCACTCTATGAAGTATGGAGCCCTGGTGGCACAGTGGTTAAGAGCTCGGCTGCTAACCAAAAGGTCAGTAGTTTGAAGTTACCAGCTGCTCCTTGGAAAACCTATGGGGCAGTTCTACTCTGTCTTATAGGGTAGCTATGAGTGAGAATTGGCTCGACAGCAATGGGTATATGAAGTACAGAGCCCTGGTGGTGAAGTGGTTAAGCACTTGACCGCTAACCGAAAAGTTGGTGGTTTGAGCCCAGCAGCCACTCTGTGGAAGAAATATGTGACATTCTGCTTCCCTGAAGATTCCAGCCTTGGAAAACCCTATGGGGCAGTTCTACTCTGTCCTATATGGTTGCTATGAGTCAGCAGTGTCTCGACGACAATGGGTACAGGTTATATGAAGTATATTTTTCTGAAATACAAGATGACTGCTGGAGTCCAACACTTATTTGTGTTAAAATGTTTATTTGTCACAAATTACTTACATCTCTGTATTGAATCAGTTACAGAAAACAAAAGTCAAAAGAGATAATAGTTTTGAATAACATGAACTATCTCTGATTGAATGATAACAAACATCTACTGAAAGCATGCAACTTGCTTCGCAGCAGTCACTGCACCTTGTGTTAGCTCACTTAAAGATCCCAATAAAGTGCTATTAGTATTATGACATTTAGATCAAGAAAGTGAGGTACAGCAAAATGAAATAATATGACTAGGTGATAGAATTATGAGTCATACACCAGGCATTCTACCGATGGAGTCATTAATATTAACCAAGCCGTTCTGCCTCTATCTGACCTCTATTACTTTGATAACTATTCTTACTATTACTAATTTTTTTTATGCAACCCCCATGCCCCCAACTTCTCCACTGTAATAAGCTTCAGGAGGTATTACACGTGACGTATTACCCTTTAACAAGGATCTGTGAAACATCTAAAATGTGAGAAAAGTAATCATAATACAAAACTATGTGTTTGTTGTTGTTGTTAAGTACCGTTGAGCCAGTTCCTACTCATAGCCACCCCATGGACAACAGGACAAAAGACAGCCTGGTCCTGCACCATCCACACAATCATTGCTGTCTGAGCCCATTGTTCCAGACACTGTGTCAATCCATTTTGTTGAGGGTCTTCCTCTTTTTCGCGGACCATCTCCTCTACTAAGCATGATGCACTTCTCCAGGGGCTGATCACTCATGATAACATGTCCAAAGTATGTGAGACAAAGTCTCTCCATCCTCACTTCTAAGGAGCACTCTGGCTGTACCTCTTCCAAGACAGATTTGTTCATTCTTTCGGCAGCCGATGGTATATCCAATATTCTTCACCAGCACCATAATTCAAAGGCATCAATTCTTCTTTGGTCTTCCTTATTCATTGTCCAGCTTTCCCATGCATATGAGGTGATTGAAAATACCATGGTTTGGGGCAGGCACACCCTAGTCCTCAAGGTGACATCTTTGCTTTTTAACTTTAAAGAGATCTTTTGCAGCAGATTTGCTCAATGCAATACGTCATCTGATTTCTTGACTGCTGCTTCCATGGGCGTTGATTGTGGATCTGAGTAAAATGAAATTCTGGACAACTTCAATGTTTTCTCCATTTATCATGATGTTGCTTATTGGCCAAGTTGTGAGAATTTTTGTTTTCCTAATGTTGAGACATAATCCATACTGACGGCTGTAGTCTTTGATCTTCATCAATAAGTGCTTCAATTCTTCACTTTCAGCAAGCAAGGTTGTGCTATCTGCATATCACAGGTTGTTAATGAGTCTTCCTCCAATTCTGGTGCCATGTTTTTCTTCATATAGCCCAGCTTCTTGGATTATTTGCTCAGCATACAGATTGAATAAGTATGGTGAAAGGATACAACCCTGACACTCACCTTTCCTGATTTTAAACCACACAGTATCCCCTAGTTCTGTTTGAAAGACTGCCTCTTGGTTTATGTACAAGTTCCACATGAGCACAATCAAGTGTTCTGAAATTCCCATTCTTCGCAACGTTATCCATAATGTTATGGTCCACACAGTCGGATGCCTTTGTGTAGTCAATAAAACACAGTTAAACACCTTTCTAGTATTCTCTGTTTTCAGCCAAGACACATCTGACATCAACAATGATGTCTCTCATCCCTTGCCTTCTTCTGAATCTGGCTTGTATTTCTGTCTGTTTCCTGTTGATGTACTGCTGTAACCATTTTTGAATTATCTTCAGCAAAATTTTACTTGAGTGTGATATTAATGACATTATGTTAATCAGTTTAATTAATACAATATACTCCACAGAATATATGTTATATTGGCATTGCATTATGCTGGCTGCATATTGATAAGAGAACTTTCTGGATGGCCTTGGTCATATCATGCTGAACTGAGACAGTATTTCCTCTTCATAGTGGGTATGGGAGACCTCATAATATATTATATGTATATATATATGTATATGTATATACATACATACACACACACATATGTATGTATATATATATATATATATATATATATACACACTCTTTTTGCTTCAATTTCCCAACTTTCTTGTGGCTGTATGGAATATACCAAATCTTAGAAGGGTTAAGTACTTCGCTCTTTGCTATTTTCAATAGAACCATTATCCCTCTGCTAGAATTGGCTTCTCCATCCTGATTTCTCCAGCTATAATCTTTTTGTTTTCTATTTTATGGGAAACTGTAGGATTCCCAGTAGCTTTTGCCTGCTTTAAAGCTTTCTCTCCTTCAGAGGCACACATCTCACCAAAACTCCCTTGCATGTCTCTTCATGGGAAAAAACAAACAAAATAACGATCAAAAGAAAATAACATCTTGTTTTGCTGGTGATCTCCGTTTTCTTTTTTCTATTTACAACCTCTGTTTCTTGCTTGACTGGAGCCCTGGTGGCACAGTGGTTAAGAGCTCGGCTGCTAACCAGAAGGTCGGCAGTTGAAATCCACCGGCCTCTCCTTGGAAACGCTACAGGGCAGTTCTACTCTGTCCTATAGGGTCGCTATGAGTCGGAGTGGACTTGACGGCAATGGGTTTGATTTTTTGGCTTTATTCCTTACTTGGAGGCAGTGGTGGTTCAGTGGTAGAATTCTCGCCATCCATGTGCAAGACTCAAGATCAGTTCCTGGCCAATGCACCTCAAGCACACCTGTCACCCATCTGTCAGTAGAGTCTTACATGTTGCTATAATGCTGAACAGGTTTCAGTGGAGCCTCTAGGCTAAGGACTAAGAAGAAAGGTCTGGTGATCTACTTTTGAAAATCAGCCAGTGAAAACCATATGGATCACAACTGTCAGATCTGCAACTGATCATGGGGATAGGGCTGGACCAGGCAGTGTTTCATCCTGTTGTGCATGGAATTACCAAGAGTTGGGGTGACTCCAGGGCAGCTAATAACAATTCCTTACTTAGCACATTCATTATGACGTCTCCAAGGACCTTTATGATGGCTCAAGTGTTCAACTGCTTGAAGCTATGTCCATATATCCTAGAATTGATACAGAATATAAACTTCGTATCTTACTCTGAATCTTATCCTGGCTCCCATACCATCCTAGCTTCAACTTGCCTGACTTCAAAGTCCCATATCGCATTGCAACCTCAGATCCAAGTGTGGATACAGCAGCCTAGGAAATCTAACTGTGACTGAATTTTTCATACTCTATTATTAAATTATTCTGTCATAGGGTGGCCCCCCAATGATTCTCACTTTCTGGTATTCACACGTGTGTAATCCTCTCCTACACTAGACAGGGATGGCGTCTTTAACCAATAGTATGTGGGGGAAGTGATGGGGTGTGACATCGAACGCTAGATTATAAAAGACATTGTGGCTTCTGCCTTGCTTGCTCTTGCATCTCTCACACTGGACCAAGCCAGCTGCCCTGTTGTATGGATGCTCAAGCAGCTGTCTCAAAACATTCATAGGGCAAGGAACTGATGTTCCTACCAACACCTTGTACCAACTTGCCAGTCATGTGAGTGAGCCTTCTGGATATAAAATCCTGGAGCCCCAGTCAAGCCTTCAAGTGAATGTAACCTTAACCAATGCCTTGAGTGCAACCTCACGAGAAACCCTGAGCCAGAACCACCCAGCTCAGTTGCTTCCAAACTTCTGAGGCACAGAGACTGTGGTGCACTAAGGTTTGAGGTTTCTCTCTCTCTCTCTCTTTCTTTTTAATGTAGCAATAGCTAACTAATACGCAGAGTTCTCCGTCATCAGCTAGTTTCCTTCTGCTGGGAGCTGTTTGGCAATCCCTATGATTAGTTTGCTCTAATCACAGAAGAATTTTCTATTACTTCTCCTACTAGGTTGTTGTTTTTTGCTGTTGAGTCAATTCTGACTGATAGCAACCCTATAGGGCAGAATAGAACTGCCTCATATGGTTTCCAAGGAGTGACTGGTGGATTGGAATTGCTGACCTTTTGGTTAACAGCCTGAGCTCTTAACCACTTCACCACCAGGGCTCTGTTCTCCTCCTAGGAGAAAGGCTGAATAGTCTTTTCCCTTCCCTCAAATCCACCTTTCAGGCCGTGGCTATGGGACTGATTTGCATAGGGTTCTGAGACAACTCATCTAACAAGCTTTACTAAGTAGCCCCTAGCAATAACTTTGGATGCTGGCTTAATTTAAGCAGTTGAAAGTGGCCATATTTCTTATAAAACACAGGTAGTAAGAGTCCCTGTTACAGAGGGGAAAGAATTTAAGGGACTTGGACTCAGCTATATCTGTGTTGGAATCAATAATTGGCCACTTTTTAACATTGGGGATTAAATAATGTGCCCAAGATAGCAGTGGTTGCCTTGCACAAATTATCCAACATATCTGAACTTCAGTCCCCAATCTGTAAAATGGGGGATTATTTATGCTGCAGGCTGTGCAAATATTAAATGATGCCCCTTTTAAAATAAATTTCCATACTGAAGTGCTCTACAGATAATAGGAATGTAATAAATGATAAAGAGTTAAACCATTTGCCATGGAGTCTACCCGGATTTACGGCAACCCCGTGTGTGTCAGAACAGAACTGTGCTCCATAGGATTTCCAGTGGCTAAGTTTTCAGAAGTAGATCACTGGGACTTTCTTCTGAGGCACCTCTGGGTGGACTCAAACTTTCAACCTTTTGGTTAACAGCCAAGCACGTTAAATGTTTGTACCATCCCTACCTTTAATATGAAAAAAATGACATTCGACAACAGATAAAATGGAAAAACTAACTTATTTTAATGACAAAGATCCAAAACATGTTTTTTTTTTTTTTTCATTTAGCCTAATCATTTTTAAAAGACTATTTTTTAGAGCAATTTTAGGTTGACATAAAAACTGGGCAGAGTACAGGGTTTCTGTAGACTCCCTCTCCCTATGCTGTTTCTCCTGTTGTTAACATGTTGCATTCTGTGATACATTTGTTACAGTTCATGAACCTGAACTGACACATTATAACTAACTAAAGTCTGGAGTTTATTTAGGGGTCACTCTGTTGTACAGTTCTGTGGGTTTTGCCAAATGCAAAATGCCACGTGTTCACCATTACAGTACTCTGCACAACAGTTTCCCTCTCGCAAACATCCGCTGTGCTCTGCCTGTTCAATTCTCCCCCACTCTCCCTGAACCCTGGCAGCCACTGATTTTTTTCACTGTCTCTATACTTGTGCCTTTTCCAGAATGCCATATGGTTGGAACCATATAGTATGTAGCTTTTTCAGACTGGCTTCTTTCACTTAGCAATATGCATTTAAAGTTCTCCCATGTCTTTTTGTAGTTTGACAGTTACCGTCTGTTAATCACTGAATAAATATGCCATTGTATAGATATACCTCAGTTTGTTTATTCACTCGCCTATTGAAGGACATCTTAGCTGCTTCCAGTTTTCGACGATTATGAGTAAAGCTGCTATAAACAGTGTGTAAGTTTTTGTGAGGGCGTATGTTTTCAATTCATTTGACTGAACACCTAGGAACATGATGGCTGGGTCATACAGTAAGCCTGGCTTCGGTTTCGTAAGGAACTGTTGGACTGTCTTCCAAAGTGGCTGTACCATTTTGCATTCCCACCAGCAATGAATGAGAGCTCCTGTTGCTGCACAGCCTCTCCAGCGTTTGGTGTTGTCAGGGTTTTGGATTTTAGCCACTCCAATAGGTGTGTAGTCAAAATAACATTCAGTTGCTTTGAGACAGTGTGAACCTGATTCATAAGTAGGAGAGAAAAAGAAGCTTCCTTCCATGTGAGATAGACCGTGAAGAATGGCCAGTGTCTCATTAGTGGGCATGAAAAGGGATGGCATTTTAGACCTAGGGAACAGCATAAACAAAGTCACAGAGGTGGGAAAGAGAAACACGTTTTGGGACATAAACGAAGGGAGTAGTTGAGATTGGCTGTTGTGGTTAGTTGTTGGTTGCGATCAAATGGATTCTGACTCACGGCTAGCACACGGGAAATCAAGAGAAAGCAATAGTGATGCAGTAGTTGAGAACCATGCCTTGATGCAACATCCTCACATAAGCTTATAATGTCACTGAAGCCCAGAGAGGATAAGAGTCTGGCCCAAGGTCACACAGCCTGAAGCTACAGAGGCAGTTCTAGGCCCTACCAGTGCTTTTTTCTTGTCTAGAAACTTCAAAAGCAGCCAAGTTGTCTTTGCAACATTAAGTGGAAGAAGTAAGAAAAATATTATGAAAGAAACTTAGGAGTAAAACATATTAGATTGGGTCTCTGAGAGGGAGAGTTACAAATGCCATCCTATTTAAAGCATTAATGTGAGTATTAAATGAGTTAACTTGGGAAGTACCCAGCACAGTGTGCAGCACCTTGCAGATGACCAGAAATGATGACTTTTCCGTCCCTTTCCCTAATAATCATTTGGGCTGAATTCTGTGGGCCATTGGGAACAATAGGATACTTTTTAGTAGGTCAGTGACATTATCATAATGGAGAAGTGACATTCTACCGAAAGCTCACATCTCTTGCTTTATCCTAGCAAAGTGCCTTGTCTCTGCGGGACATGTGCCCCCAGGGACTGGCATGGTGCTTGCTCCCTAAGTGTCCTCAATTTCCATTCCAATCCACCAAGGAGGCTTCTCTCTCCACAGAAGATCAGGGCATAATAAGTCCAACGCCAGGAGTGATTAAAACAGATGACCCTGCCGCCATCCCGCAAGGTGGCAGGGCAGGGAAGAGGTGGCTGAAGTGATTGGCTCCTCTGAAACGCTGCCCAATTTTGAATAATACAGCTGCTTATCCAATAGCTGCCTGAGCGCAAACCTTTGACAGCTGGTCACCCTCCAGTGCCTCCGGGATGGGGTCACCAAGGGCTGGAACATACTTTCTGAATTGAAGCGGTGGACTGTGAAATAGGAATTACTGACAGCTCTTAAGTATATCAAGAGAACAGCCCTATTCCTTAATACAGAGCTACTAATAGACATCTAGAAACCTATAAAACAGACAATTCCTCTATATCATCCTAGTTAAATCAATGTAGTTATATTACCCTCATCATTTTCCCTTTAACGTTTATTACTTTTTGCCACAGTAATTTATTTTTTCATATCCATCAGCCTATTAAAGACTTTATTCTGAAGGTACACACATCCTTGTGACCTAGTTGAAACTGACCTACACTGTTAAGTAAAAGTAATTTGGTGGGGGAAGTTATATTCTCTCCCTTTCTCTGTCTCTCTCCTGCTCTCTCTTTGTCTCCCCCAAACCCTCTTTCTTTCTCTCTCCCTCTCTCTGCCTAACAATTCTCTTGTTCCACGGGACTAATTTAATAGCACTTACAAACTATAGTATAAGATTTTTTTTTTTGTAGTATAGTTTTTTTTGTACCGTTCCTTTCTAGGTATTAGAAGCCCCCTGGGTGGTGCAAATAGTTAACGTGCTCGGCTGCTAACATAAACGTTGGAGGTTTGAGTACACTTAGAGGCATCTCAAAAGAAAGGTCCAGTGATCTACTTCTAAAAAATCAGCCATTGAAAGCCCTATGGATCACAGTTCTACTCTGGCACATACGAGGTTGCCGAGAGTCACAGTTGACTCGATGGCAACTGGTTTTCTAGTTATTGAGGTAACTTCTTAACCTCCCTGAATGTCTTTTCCCTGGTCTCAATTCCTCTCTTTGTGTGTTCCATTCTAGCTTCCTCTCCTCCTTATCCCCCTCCCCATCCTTCTCCCCCTGAAGGGCAATGCAGTGAGTTTCTGAATGGAAGTTCATCAAGACCTGAAGGACTCACAGGCAGATGCACACCAGAGGGTCCTTAGAGCTCCAACCAGGGCCCATCTGTAATAGACAGAGGATGTGCCTCTTTTAAGTATAGCATTTGAGTCATCTTTTCCATAGACCTGCTCAGTTCCTCAGTACCATGTTTTCACTTCTTTGAGTGAAACTTTGATGATCAGTGAAACAAAGCACATGTGCTCTCCTGGAGGGGTAAAACATGAAGTTAATGTCATTCACTAACCGCATAATTTATCATTAAATCTCTATTAGCTTCCTGGGGCTACCATAACAAATTACCATAGACTGGGTGATTTATAAGAAAAGAAATTTATTGTCTCACAGTTTTGGAGGCTAACAGTCCTAATCCATGTGTCTGGCTGGGCCATGTTCCCTCCTAAGCTCCTGGAGGAAGATCCTTTCCTGTCTCTCCCCACTTCTGGTAGCCTCAGGCATTCCTTGGCTTGTCGATACATCTTCACATAGAATCCTTCCCCTGTCTGTCTCTGTGTCTCCTCTCCTCTTTTATAAGGACACCACTCAGATTAGATTAGGATGAACCCTGCTCCAGTATGCCCTCATGTTAACAGATACCATCTTCAAAGACCCTATTTCCAAGCAAGTTCAGGTTCACAGGTGCCAGGAGTTAGGAATTCAACATATGTTTTTGGGGACACAATTCCATAACAGTTCTAGCAAAGAGCAGAGTTGGGTAATTCAGAAGAAAACACTTGGATGTGCAGAGTTGTTTGCTGATGGAGTGAAGCTGTGATAGATATCAACGTGGCTCGTGGAAATAGGGAGAAGCAGAGAGGTCTGGGGCAGTCAAGAAAAGTCATGAGGGCTCTGACCTGGACAGAAGCTGGCAAAAGGGAGGCTTATACTCAAATAGGTGGCTTGTTTCTTTATTGGGGAGCAAATAATTTGAGCAGCTAGACTATAGGAAGAAGAACTGGGGATCAGGTTTGGAGGAAGACTCATTAACAACCTGTATTATGCAGATGACACAACTTTGCTTGCTGAAAGTGAAGAGGACTTGGAGCACTTACTGATGAAGATCAAAGACCACAGCCTTCAGTATGGATTACACCT
>NW_004444000.1:10984856-11006920 GCF_000243295.1 Trichechus manatus latirostris | reverse complement strand
ATAGGACTTGGAGCACTTACTGATGAAGATCAAAGACCACAGCCTTCAGTATGGATTACACCTCAACATAAAGAAAACAAAAATCCTCACAATTGGACCAATAAGCAATATCATGATAAATGGAGAAAAGACTGAAGTTGTCAAGGATTTCATTTTACTTGGATCCACAATCAACACCCATGGAAGCAATAGTCAAAAAATCAGAAGAGGCATTGCATTGGGCAAATCTGTTGCAAAAGACCTCTTTAAAGTGTTGAAAAGCAAAGACGTCACCTTGAAGACTAAGGTGAGCCTGACCCAAGCCAAGATATTTTCAATTGCATCGTATGCATGTTTCACTGGACAATGAAATAAGGAAGACCGAAAAAAATTGACCCCTTTGAATTGTGGTGTTGGCAAAGAATATTGAATATACCCTGGACTGCCAAAAGAATGAACAAATCTGTCTCGGAAGAAGTACAGCCAGAATGCTCCTTAGAAGCAAGGATGGCAAGCCTACATCTTATGTACTTTGGACATGTTATCCGGAGGGATCAGTCCCTGGAGAAACACATCATACTTGATAAAGTAGAGGCTCAGCAAAAAAGAGGAAGACCCTCAATGAGATGGATTGACACAGCTGCAACCATGAGCTCAAGCATAACAACAATTGTGAGCATTGTGCAGGACCAGACAGTGTTTCGCTCTGTTGTACACAGGGTCGCTATGAGTCAGAACCGACTCGACGGCACCTAAAAACAGCATTTCTTTATTAGGTCAAGGTTTCCCTGAACACCATGCAATGATTCTTAAACTTTATTTAGCCTCAGAATTCTTTTTGAACTAAACTCTTACAGGGATGACCAAAATGTAAAGAGGAAAAGTTGGAGTTCTTCTTATTATGGAGGAGGAGGTAGGCATAGGAGCCACTAAAGGCATTTTGCAGATCTCATAAGCTGAAAACGTCTGAAACATTCTGAAGCTCTGGTTACTTGCCTCCATGCCTCCTACTGAAATGTTTCTAGTCAAATATCTGCCTCCATTACTAGAGAGAGAACTCACATAAAAGTATAAGCACAGGCAGGCGGAACCTCAGCCTGTTAGTTACTGAGCTTGGCTGGCTGAGAGCTTTTTCATGCTCTGAACCCACTCAGCCAGGCAAACTCTGATTCATCCTTCAAATTCAATTCTAGTATCGTCTCCAGAAACCTTTCTCCCAACCTCGAGTCTGATTTCAACTGACGCATCTCTTCCTTGTTCTTACAGCACCTCTGTGTATGATTCCACCACAGCACTTATGATACCTTACTCTGATCGTCATTTTGCATGTTCGCCTCCACCCTGGGCTGTGGGCTTCTTGAAATGGAAGATAGTCACAGCCTCATTTGATTTCGTATTTCTCGCAAACACTAAGCATGTCTATTTGGCTCATTGCTGACCCTCAATAAACTTTTGCTGAGAAAATAAATTAATGAACAACTATTTTCAGCCTGTATTTAATTATTCAGATTGACAGTAACTAGGGTCTGTCTATACCACATTTTTTTAAATCACATGTATATACTGTGGAAGTGCTAAAATCTCCATCTTCCTGCATACCAGCTCTTTCTCACTGCTAGAGTAAATACTTTGCCTTGTAATATTTATCATCAATTTTCCCTGGCATTTGCAAATGTTCCAACTGAACTTTGTGTGTTGTGTAAACATCCCTTTGTCATATACATTTTGTGTTGGTAGTCCTTTGAAACCATTTATAAACTGTAATTAATTTGTGCCAGAGCTTTGCTGAGGTGAGACTGGCATCTTTAATCCTTCCCTTGCACATGGGGAACTGGAGAGATGAAATGATCTAAAAGTAACCATGTCTTAGATCACTGTTCAGGATCTGTAAAGGTATTTAGTGCCTCCTAGACTTATGCTTTAGCCTCCAGGTCCTGCTGCCTCAAATAAATTATATATTTGTTCAGTGAAACCACATTCATAACATCTTGCTTACACAGAAATCCTGTCCGTAGTCAAAATTTCCCCCAATCAAGCCAGATTCGGCCATCCACATCTTTACTCCAAAACTTAATACTTTTCAATTCTTTGGCTGTTCTGTCCAGGATTTTACTCCACTGCAGTTCCTGGTCATTAAATATGTAACTGGATCTTGCCAACATTCCTCATATGATCTTAATGTTAAGAAAATTATGTGCCCGAGAACAGAACACAAACACAGTCTATTCCTCAGTTTATTCTGAAACCAAACACTGTCTCAAATCTTAAACCTAACTGGGATCCAAAGAGTGTAAAATTTCTGAAAATAAGCTAAATGTAATAAATTTATCTCCTTAATCAAAACAATCAGTTAAATGGCTTTAAGATTAGCCACTTAACAGTATTACCAGTTTACTCTTTACCTGGAGTATATCTATCTTTTTTCTTTTTTAATTGTACTTCAGGTGAAAGTTTACAGAACAAATAGTTTCTCATGAAACAGTAGTACACATATTGTTTTATGACATTGGTTAATAACCCCATGATCGTCAACCCTCTCCCTCCTCAAACTTTTTTTTTTTTTTTGGTGAAAATATACATAGCCAAAGATACACTATTTCAAAAATTTCTACATGCACAGTTCAGTGACATCAACTACGCTCTTCCAATTGTGCTGAATTTCTCACTTTAGATGAAGGTTTACAGAACAAAATAGTTTCTTATTAAAAAATTAGTACACATGTTGCCCTATGACAATGGTTAACAACGTCACAACACATCAACACTATCCTTACTCAAACTTGGGTTCTCTGTCACCAGCTTTGCTGTCCCTTTCTGCCTTCTAGCCCTTGTCCCTGGATTGCTAAGCCTCATTAGTTCTGTTTTGTTTTATGGGGCTGTCCAATCCCAGGCTGAACGGTGAACCTCAGAGGTGACTTCACCGCTGAGCTAAAAGGGTGTCTGGGGGCCATACTCTTGGGGTTTCTCCAGTCTCATTTAGGCCGGTGAATCTGGTCTTTTTTTTTTTTTTTTGTGAGTTAGAATTTTGTTCTACATCCTTCTCCACGTCTGTCCAGAACCCTCTGCTGTGATCCCGTTCAGAGCAGTTGGTGGTGGTAGCCGGGCACCATCTAGCTGTACTGGACTCAGTCTGGTGAAGGCCTTGGAAGCTGTGGTCCAGTAGTCCTTCAGACTAATCTTTTCCTTGTATCCTGTTCTCTTCATTCTCCCTTGCTCCAGAAGGGATGAGACCAGTGGAGTATCCTAGATGGCTGCTCACAGGCTTTTAGGACCCCAGACACTACTCACCAAGGTAGAATGTAGAACACTGTCTTTATAAACTGTGCTATGCCAATTGAGCTAGATGTTCCCTGATACCATGATCCCCACAGCCCCCCACCCAGCAATTCAGTCCCTCAGGGAGTTTGGATGTGTCTATGGGGCTTCCATGACCTTTCCTTATGCAAGTTGTGCTGGTTTCCCCAGTACTGTGTACTGTCTCACCCTTCACCCAAGATACCACTTAGCTATTGCCTATTTAGTATTTCCCCCCCACCCCTCCCATCCCTGGTAACTAACAAAGATTGTTACATTTTGTGTGTGAACTTTTTCATGGGTTTTTACAATAGAGGTCTCATACAATATTTGTCCTTTTGTGATGACTTATTTCACTCAGCATAATGTCCTCCAGTTTCATCCATGTTATGAGATGCTTCACAGATTCATTGTTGTTCTTTCTCATTGCATAACACTCCACTGTGTGTATGTACCATAGTTTGTTTATCCATTCATCTGTTGAAGGGCATCTAGGTTGTTTCCATCGTTTTGCTATTGTGAACAATGCTGCCATGAACATAGGTGTGCATATGTCTGTTCGAGTGACGACTCATATTTCTCTAGGATATATTCCTAGGAGTGGGATTGCTGGATTGTATGGTATGTCTATTTCTAGCTTTCTGAGGAAGCGCCATATCATTTTCCAGAATGGTTGTATCATTTTGCATTCCCAACAGCAGTGCATAAAAGTTCCAATCTCCCCGCAGCCTCTCCAACATTTGTTATTTCCAGTGTTTTTGATTCGTGCCAGTAATGCCAGGGTGAGATGGTATCTCATTGTGGTTTTAATTTGCATATCTCTAATGGCTAGTGATCTTGAGCATTTCTTCATGTGTCTGTTGGCCGTTTGAATGTCTTCTTTGGTGAAGTGTCTGTTCATTTACTTTGCCAATTTTTTTAAAAAGATTATTTGTCTTTTTGTTGTAGAGGTGTTGGATTTTCTTGTAGGTTATGGAGATTAGACCTTTGTCTGACTTGTACTGTCCAAAAAAGTTTTTGCCAGTCTGTAGGTTCTCTTTTTACCCTTTTGGTGAAGTCTTTTGTAAGAGCATAGGTGTTTGATTTTTAGAAAATCCCAGTTATCTAGCTTATCTTCTGGGGTTTGTCTGTTGATGGTTATGGTTTATATCCTGTTAATGCCATGCATTAGGGCCTGTAGTGTTCGTCCTATTTTTTTTTTCTATTAACTTTATAGTTTTTGACTTTATATTTAGGTCTTCGATCCATTTTGAATTAGTTTTTGTATACGGCGTGAGGTATTGGTCCTGTTTCATTTTTTTGCAGATGGATTTCCAGTTTTGCCAATACCATTTGTTAAAAAGACTGTCTTTTCCCCATTCGATGGACTTTGGGCCCTTGTCGAAGATCAGGTGACTGTAGGTGGATGGATTTACATCTGGGTTCTCAATTCTGTTCCATTGGTCAATGTATCTGTCGTTGTACCAGTTCCAGGCTGTTTTGGCTACCGTAGCTGTATAATAGGTTCTGAGGTCAGATAGTGTGAGTCCTCCTACTTTCTTCTTCTTCTTCAGTAGTGCTTTACTTATTTGGGGCTTCTTCCCTTTCCATATAAAGTTAATGATTAGTTTTTCCATCTCTTTAAAGAACGTTGTTGGTATTTGGATCAGGATTGCATTGTATTTGTAAATTGCTTTGGGTAGAATTGTCATTTTCACAATATTGAGTCTACCTATCCATGAGCATGGTATGTTTTTCCATTTATGTAGATCCCTTTGGGTTTTTTGCAGTAGTGTTTTGTAGTTTTTTTGTAAGGTCTTTTACATACCTGGTTAGATTTATTCCTAAGTATTTTATTTTTTTAGGGGCTATTATAAATGGTATTGTTTTCCTGATTTACTTTTCATTGTTCTTTTTATTGGTGTGTAGGAATCCAACTGATTTTTCTATGCTTAGCTTGTATCCTGCTACTCTGCTGAATCTTTCTATTCATTCCAGTAGATTTCTTGTGGAGTCTTTAGGGTTTTCTATGTATAGTATCATATCATCTGTAAATAGGGACAGTTTAACTTCTTCATTACCAGTTTGGATGCCCTTTATTTCTTTTTCTTGCCTTATTGCTCTAGCTAGAACTTCCAGCACAATGTTAAATAGGAGTGGTGATAAAGGGCATCTTTGTCTTGTTCCTGTTCTGAAGGGGAATGTTTTCATCCTCTCTCCATTAAGAATGATGTTGGCTGTTGTTTTTCCATAGATGACCTTTATTATGTTGAGGAATTTCCCTTCTATGCCTACTTTATTGAGAGTTTTTATCAGGAATGGGTGTTGGACTTTGTCAAATGCCTTTTCAGTGTCAATTGAGATGATCATGAGATTCCTTTCTTTCCTTTTGTTTATGTGGTGGATTACACTGATTGATTTTCTAATGTTGAACGATCCTTGCATACCTGGTATGAATCCTACTTGGTCGTGGTGTTTTATTATTATTATTTTTGTTTTGATATGATGCTGAATTCTATTGGCTAGAATTTTGTTGAGAATTTTTGCATCTATATTCATGGAGATATTGGTCTGTAATTTTCTTTTTTTGTGGCTTCTTTGCCTGGTTTTGGTATCAGCATTATGCTGCCTTCATAGAATGAATTTGGAAGTGTTGCTTCCTTTTCTATCCTGTGAAATAGCCTGAGTAGTAGTGGTAAAAGCTCTTCTGTGAATGTTTTGTAGAATTCTCCAGTGAAGTCATCTGGGCCAGGGCCTTTTTTTGGTTGGGAGTTTTTTTATTACCTTTTCAATCTCTTCTCCTCTTATGGGTCTGTTCAGATTTTCAACATGACTTTGTTGTAGTTTGGGTAGGCTGTGTGTTTCGAGAAATTTATCCATTTCCTCTAGGTTTTCAAATTTGTTGGAGTATAGTTTTTTATAATATTCTGCTATGATCGTTTTGATTTCAGTTGGGTCTGCTGTAATGTCCCCCATTTCATTTCTTATTTGGGTTATTTTTGTCCTCTCCTGTTTTTCTTTTTTCAGTCTGGCCAGTGGTTTGTCGATTTTGTTGATTCTTTCAAAGAACCAACTTTTGGTTTTATTGATTCTTTCTATGGTTTTTCTGTTCTATGTTTCATTGATTTCTGCTCTGATCTTTACTATTTCTTTTCTTCTGGTGGCTGTGGGCTTTTTCTGCTGTTCTCTTTTGATTTGTTTCAGTTGTGCAGTTAATGTTTTGATTTTGTCCCTTTCTTCTTTTTTGATGTGTGCATCTATTGCTATAAATTGTCCTCTGAGGACTGCCTTTGCTGTGTCCCAAAGGTTTTGGTATGATGTGTTTTCATTCTCATTTGATTCTAGAAATTTTTTTATTCCATCTCTGATTTCTTCTATTACCCAGTGATGTGTAAGCAGGGTATTATTCAGTTTCCATGTAATTGATTTTTTTTCCTTGCTCTTTCTGTTGTTAATTTCTACGTTGATGGCATTGTGGTCAGAGAAGATACTTTGAATTATCTCAACGTTTTGGATCTTGTTGAGGATTGCTCTGTGGCCTAAGATGTGGTCTATTCTGGAGAACGTTCCATGTGCATTGGAAAAGAATGTGTGCTTTGCAGTTGTTGGATGGAGTGTTCTATATATGTCTATGAGATCAAGTTGGCTGATTGTGCCCTTTAGGTCTTCTGTATCTTTGCTTAGTTTCTTCTTAGTTGTTCTGTCCTTTACTGAGAGTGGTGTGTTGAAGTCTCCTACTATTATTGTGGAACTGTCAATTTCTCTTTTCAGTGGTGTTAGAGTTTGTTTTATGTATTTTGGAGTCCTGTCATTGGGTGTGTAAATGTTTAGTATGGTTATGTCTCCATGATGGATCGTCCCCTTGATCATTATATAGTGTCCTTCTTTGTCTTTTATGGTGGATTTTGTTTTAAAGTCTATTTTATCTGAGATAAGTATTGCCACTCCTGCTCTTTTTTGGGAGTTGTTAGCTTGATATATTTTTTTCCAACCTTTGACTTTTAATAAATTCACATCTTTGTTTCTAAGGTGTGTCTCTTATAGACAGCATATTGATGAATCCTGTTTTCTTATCCATTCTGTCACTCTCCGTCTCTTTATGGGTGCATTTAGGGCATTTACATTCAGTGCAATTATTGATAGATGTGTTTGTTGCTGTCCTTTTGTAGCGCTTTTTTTTTTTTTTTTGTGGTGCTGACGTTTTCTATGTTCTTCTTACCCTCCTTTGCTGAATTACTTTTGTTTGTGGACTTTTTTTCTTTCATTTCTTTTGTTTTTGTAGGTTTTGCTTTTGCTGAGACTTTATGTTTTCCTCTTTATTTTTATGAGTATGTTTGTTAACTTTCTTTGTGGTTACCATGAAATTTACCCTTATTTTTCTAAGTTTGAAGCAGTGTATTATTACTTGGTATCACCTTGCCTTCCTCTCCACTAGAAGGTTCTATACCTACACCATTTATTCCCTCTTTTATTGTTCTGATGTTGTTGTCATTTACTGATTAAATGCTCTGATTTCCTGTTGTATTTCTTTTGGTTTTGGATAGTCCTCTAGAGTTCATTTCCTAGATTGGTATCTGGCTGGTACGATCCTGCATCCTAGATTCTGCCTGTGGGCTGAAGTTGTACGTTCTCAGATTGAAGAACTCCCATTAGTAATCCTTGTAAGTTTGGTTTGGCTTTTACATATTCCCTTAATTTCTGTTTATCTGGAAATGTCCTAATTTCACCATCTTATTTGAATGAGATTTTGCAGGATATATTATTCTTGGCTGGCAATTTTTTCCTTTCAAGGTTTTATATATGTCATCCCATTACCTTCTTGCCTGCATGGTTTCTGCCAAATAATCTGAGCTTAGTCTTATTGTTTCTCCTTTGTATGTGACTTCTTGTTTTTCACGAGCGGCTCTCAGAATTCTTTGTTTGTCTTTGGTTTTGACGAGTGTGATTATGATATGCCTTGGTGATTTTCTTTTGGGGTTTATCCTATATGGGGTTCTTTGAGCTTCTTGGATGGCCAGCTTTTCTTCTTTCATGATATTGGGGAAGTTTTCTGTCAGCAATTCTTCAATGATCCTCTTTGTGTTTTCTGTTTTCTCCCCCTGTTCTGGAACTCCAATCACTCGCAGTTTTTTGCTTTTGATTGTATCCCACGTAACTCTCAGGGTCTCTTCATTTTTCTTTGTTCTTTTTTCTGAGTTTTCCTCAAATAGAGTTGTGTCCAAGTGTTTGTCTTCAATTCCACTGATCCTGTCTTCCACCCTATTAAATCTGCTCCTCAGCTCTTCTATGACACTGTCCATTTCTGAAATCTTGTTGGATTTCTAATTGATGTTTTTGTATAATTTCTAGTTTTGAATTTATTTTGGCGTTTTGTTCCTGCATTATTTTCCTTAATTCTTCCAATTTTTGTCGGTATTTTCAATGAATTTGTCTGCCTTTTCCATGAATTTGTCTGTTTTTTCCTCATTTTTGTCTCCTTTCTTCTTCAAGTCTTGGATAATTCTGATTATTAGAGATTTGAATTCCCTATCAAGTAGTTCTAGTGCATTTTCTTCCACTGGAAAGTCATCTGGTGTTTTATTTTGGACACTTACCGGAACCATCCTGTCCTGTTTTTGTAAATGTTTGGATATTGTCTGCTGTCTTCGGGAAATTCAGTAGTTATTTTTCTTGTTTATTGATTGTAGGTTTGTTTGTTTTATCCTTTTTTTATTTGGCTATGTCTGAGCAGGCGGGCTGTGTGTTCTTTGTTTTTTGCTCGTCTGTCGGCACGATACTTTTTGCCTCCTTCTGCAATTGGCAGGGTCAGTCACTCAGATATGGTGCACCAGGGCAGGTCTAGCTGAAGAGGAGTTACTGGGATGAGTTGTTTGTGGCACTTACTGCAGCCACGAGGGTGGGTCATTAATCAGTGCAGGGCAGGTTCCAGTAGGCCGTACCTGTGCTGCTGGGTGGTTTGATGTTAGGTGCATAGTGCAGGTAGGCAGGAAGTAGGGGGGAGATTGTTATGTGTGTAGCTAAGATGGATATGCGAGAGAGGAGATACAAACAGGGGCCAAAAACATGCAAACAAAAAAGAGTGCTAGGGGAGCTTGCTGTTGCAGTGGAGAGATGAGAGACTATGAAATGGAGAAAAACAAAACGGGAAGAAGAAGAAAAAAAAGAAAAGAAAAGTATGAGTAGATAAAAATCAGAAAGGAAAAAGAACAGCAAAGCTCCCAGGGATCCCACCAGTGCATCTATGTTGTTTTGGGGAAGTTGTTCTCAGGTGTTGCAGTACAGCCTGGCTAGAAGGCATAGAGGTATTCAGCACCAGGTATTCAGGGAACAGAAAGAGAAGTAAGGTATAGAGAGACGAGAAGCTGAGTAATGAAGAAAGATAAAAAGGTAAAAAGAGGGAAGAGAAAACAAAACAAATTATAAAAAAAAAGAACAAGAAAAGCCCTCCAAAAAAAAAAAAAAAAAAAAAAAAAAAACGACAAAAAAAGAAATGCCCTCAGTGATCCCTCTGTGCATCTGTGCAAGCTGAAGTGGTAGGTTCCAAGCTGCATAGAACTGCCCAGCCAGAACGGGCTCCCGACTCAAGAAAAGGAAAAGAAAACAAACATTTCAAAACAAGCAAACAAAGAAGCAAAAGCCCCGGGATCCCACCAGCGCAGCAGCACAGACCGGGAAGCAGTTCCACACTGGAATGGAGCTCCACGGCCCCTCAGGAAGAAGCAAAGATGGCACACAGAGCCAGGTATTTGAGCGAAAGGAGGGGGAGGTGGTGAGAAGTAAGAAAGAAATCCAAAGAAGTGGAAAAAAAGCAACACCAGTAGCCAACAAATGGCACTCAGAGATCCAGCCAGTTCAGGCGGGTGGAATCCAAGCAGCCGGTGCTTCCCAGACAAGAGACCGTGGCTGCGGGAAGCAGAGGAGGCTGAGTGGGGGTGAAGAAGGGTGGGGGTGGGAAAGAGTATATCACAAATTACTGGTTATTTTGTCTCCCGCTGGAAGCTCTGTGAAGCTGCTTCTCCTACCCCCTATTTGCTGGTCTCCGATAGGAGTCCAAGATGGTGGATCTGCACAGTGTTAGCTGATAGGGGACCTCTGCATGAATCTCTCCTCTCTCTCCGTTCTCTGTCAGTTTTCTCACTCCATTTAATGCTTGGCTGAGTTCTTTATCTGTTCATTTGATGTTTTAGAGTTTCAGGATTGCTGTTTTCTCTGTTTGGCTTAGTTTTTCGGATCTTTGCTGTGGAGGAACATCATGGTGCTTCTGCCTAGAGTGCCATTTTTCTATCTTTTGAGATACACACACTACATAGTTTTTTTTTTTATAGTCTATATATATTTCTATTCATGCCAGCTGTCATGGGAATGGATACTTGAGGAAATCAATTAACAACCAGATGCCTTAAATCATTCCAGAATCAAGCAGCACAGATGAATATCTATTTCTCAACCCTGGTTTCCAGGCACCTCAATATCTACTGCTACTTCAAAGGAGATTTAAAAAGTCTATCCTTGGAATAATAACCGTTAAAATTTACCAAGCTCTTACTGTGTGTCAGGCAGTGTTAGCCCTGGTGGCACAGTGGTTAAGAGGTTGTCTGCTAACCAAAATGTTGACAGTTCAAATCCACCAGATGCCCTTTGGAAACGGTATGGGGCAGTTCTACTCTGTCCTATAGGGTCTATATGAGTCAGAATCGACTTGATGGCAATGGGTTTGGTTATGCTTTTACATATATATATATATATGTATATATACACACTAATTTGTGCATTACAAGAAACAATATGAGAAAAACTAAGATACAGAGCAGTTAATAACTTGCCCAAGATCACATTAATAGTAAGTAAAAGATCTTGGATTTGAACCCAGGCAGTCTAACTGTAGAGCCTACATATCAAGATACTTTGAAATAATGATAATGAATTATGTAACCACAGAATCTTAGAACTGGCAGACTCCTTGGGCTTTGCTGAACAAATGGTTTGCACTCAACCGCTAACCTAAAGGTTGCATTTTGAACTCATCCACTGCTACCACAGAAGAAAGAAAAGGCCTGACGATCTGCTTCCATTAAGACAACAGGCAAGAGGGACAACTCAGTCAATTGGCATAATATAATTCACAAAGTTCATGTTCTGTATCCTAGTGAGGTAAGTAGTGTCTAGGATCATAAAACTTGAGAGCAGCCATCTAAGATGCAACTGTTTGTCTCTACTCATCAGGATCAAAACAGAAAGAAGGAATCCAAAGATTCAGAGAAGAACAACTAGTCTACAGGGCTAATAGCTTACATTAGCCACAGCCTCAGCTACCCTGAGACCAGAAGAGCTACATGCCTGGTCTACCACTACTGAACATTCTGTTTAGGGCCACAATAGATGAATCCTGTTAGAATGTAAGAAAAATGTGGAACAGAACTCAAATTCTTAAAAAGTCCAGACTTTCTGGACCAATTGAGACTAGAGGACTCCCTGAGACTATCGCCCTAAGATACTCTTTAAATCTTGAACTTAAACTATCCCCTGAGGTCACCTTTTTGCAAAATAACAGATTAGCTCACAAAATAAAGAATATTACCCGTGAGTATGGTACTCCATTAAAGAACTATCTCTATGAGACCACAAGGTCAACAGTTACTCTAAAGCAAAGATGAGACAATAAGTGGGCATGGAAACATAACAAGCAGAGCAAAATTAAAGAAAATATTGGCACATTGTGAAAAATGTGACCAATGTTACTGAACAATTTATGTATAAATTGTCAAAACAGAAACCCAATTTTCTGTGTAAACTTTCACTGAAAACACAATAAAATATTATTTTAAAAAAATATGTAACAGCCAAGGAAACCCTAAGGAGCAGCTCTATTCTGCAACACTTGGGGTTGCCATGAGTTGGAATTGACTCCATAGCAGCTTCCACCACCACCAATACTCAAAGCATGGTTTATAGACCAATAACATCAGTATTACCTGAGAGTTTGTTAGAAATGCAGCACTGTGGTCCCTCCACAGACCTATTGAATCATAATCTACATTTTATCAAAGTTCCTTAAGTCTTGCTTATGAACAAACATGTTTGAGAAATGTTGTTTTAGGCTTCTTCTAGTTGTGCAATCTCATAGCCAAACTAAGAAGTCATAAAGACCCAGGGGTATTTGGAGGGATTTTTCTTTTCTTTTAAAAAACCACCACATATACTTGAGCACTCTGTTTTCTGTGTATAGAATGTCACACTTAACTATGAGGAATTTCATGAATGATCTTAAAGCACATCATGCTAGCATATGGTCTTGGGGGAAAAATATCCCCCAGTCACACATTCAATTTCTGAGCCTCTACATTTGTTTCTTTGACTCCACTGTCCATTAGCAGAAACAAGAATTGCCTGAGGATTGGGCCTGTGGATAACACCAGCGTCTGTTATTCAATAATATTTGGCAGAAATGTATCCACATAATAGGGTTGAACAGCAAAAGGGAATTGAGTTGAGTCAATCCAAGGCCACTGTACTACTGTAAATTCTGCCTGGGTCTCAGATACTCTATACAATCGTAGCCAGTGCCATTAACCAATTAAACCTGGAATATATAGGCTTATTCCACTGATATGTGACCGTGGTAATGCTCCTGTATCTGTTTTGAAGATTGCACTTGTATTACTAAATTATCTTTCTCTTTAGATGGGAACACTCTTAAAAAAAGAAAAGAAAGAGAAAACCAAGATTACAGAAGAGTAAGAATCCTTCCACTATCCATTTGTCAGTTTGTCATACTGTGGTGGCTTGTGTGCTGCAATGATGGAAGATATGCCAGTAGTATTTCAAACACTGGAAGGGTAACCCATGGAGGACAGGTTTCAGCATAGCTTCGAAATTAAGACAGACTAGGAAGAAAGGCCTAGCAGTCTGCTTCCAAAATTAGCCAATGAAAACCCTATGGATCACAGCCTAATATTGTCCAATAGGCTGCTTGAAATTGAGCCCCCTAGATTGGAAAGCACTCAAAATACACAGTGGCCTCAACAATGGACTTGAGCACACCATCAGTCATAAAGATGGTGTGGGACTGGACAATGTTTTGTTCCGTTGTACATGGGATCACCATGAGTTGGAGCCAACCTGATGGCAACAATAACAACAAGGATCCTTACTTAGCATGAGACCCATTCCAAGTTTCTCCAAGTGGTGAATTTGTGAGTCCCAGTTTGTCTGACTCCAAATCCTGTGTTCTTTCTTCTTTGCATTTCTACCAAGTATGAGAGAATTACTGTTTTTTTTTTCCCTGCAAAACTACTGTTTAAATCTTTTGAACCTCAGGCAAGGGAAGTCAGAATGTATGAAGTAATGGAATAGAGCAGACAGTTAGGTTGGGATGAAAATGAGAAAAAAAGAAGCATACATACTGGTTTTTTGTTGTTGGTGGTGGTGGTTGTTTGTTTCCCCTACTTAAGTTTATAAATGGGATACAACTCCTAATAATATGTTTTACATCTCTCAGTGTAACCATGGAATTCGTTGAAGGTAGAAGAGACCTTGCTAATCACATATTATAAAGTAACAATTTCAAAGTTGTGGAAAATGAAAATTCAAGCAGGTTAAAGGAGTTGTCAAGCTGGTGTGTGGTAGAACCAAGCCTATCACTTAGATCTTCTCACAGCCTTTCCATTTATCCACACTGCTTTTGCACTTTCGAGTAAATCACATATCACGTCTCCAGTGATCCAATGCACTAGAAAACTTACTTACATTTTATGATCATCAGTAAATGTGGACAAGAGCTCCTCAATGGATCCAAGCCTGCTGATCTTCATATTTCCTTCTAACTTTGCTCATGAATGATCACCAGCCCCTTTGAACTCAGCTTGCTTTCTAGGGTCCTACACAATGTATTAGATTTGGAAGAAGATTTAGAGATTGTCAGTCCAAGGATTTCCACATGGCATATCTCAGAGGTTGAGGTTTCTAAGAAGGTGATGTAGATGACATCCATCTCGGGTGTGTATGTGAATGAGCCTTTGAGCCAGTACTCCCTACTCACACACTTTAAACAGAACATCTCCACTTTCATTGGTACCACACATTGTGGTTCTATATAAGACGTTGGAGCCCTGGTGACACAATGGTTAAGTGCTTGGGTGCTAACTGAAAGGTCAGCAGTTCAAACCCAACAGCCTCTCTATGGGAGAAAAAACCCAGTAACCTGCTCCAGTAGAGATTACAGCCTAGGAAATCCTATGGGGCAGTTGTACGCTGTCATACAGGACCTCTAAGTGTCGGAACAGACTCCAGGGCACACAACAACAACATACAAGATGTTATTTAGAATGTATTCTAGTGCTAAAAATTCTGAATATAATGGACCTACTCAGCCCTCTTAGAGTTTTGGCATTTCTCAGATAGAAATCTTGAGGCTCAGTCAGGTTTAAGAAACTCATGCCAGGTTACACGCCTCAGTTTCACTATGGATATGATGAGAAATAAGTACAGAGAACATATTTTCTCAACCAAACATCAGGACACAAAGTTTGACAAGTCCAAGTACACTTATGGGGACAACAGGACAGAATATTTGAAATTGAGACTGTCCCAGAAAACCCATAATATATGGTCATTCCAGGAATAAGGCAAGAACATTTCCCAACTCGGAGACTTGCTTGAGTGACAGATGAGTGAACTATGGTATAAAGTCACAGAGGATGAACACTACTTCTTCCCTGTTTTCAGCATTCTTTGATATATGAGAGGTCCTGCCAAATCCTATTGATTTTAGTGATGCTTTCTGTATTAAGATTTACACCCTAATGGCTCCTTTGGACTTCCTGGGCTAGCTAGAATCTCAGCTTCTGGGATGCGTTGGGAAAGCGAAGGCCAGGAGGAAATGGTTCAGTAACTACTCTGACTTCTGATGAACCTGGTAGGAGAAGGTCCTGCGGTGTGGCAGTAACTGGAGTTTTAATGCTAATAGTGGTAGGCAACTGTTAGTAATATATGTGTCCCTTAAATTTTGTAAGAGCTTCTAGCTGCCACAGCACGAGGTACTCAAGGAACATATCCAATAAAATAAATGAATAAATACAATAGAGAGAACGGGTGGTATTGACACAATATTCTATCAACATGGATGGCTCTGCTCAAAATACAGCATTGTTGTGTATTGAGGATATTACTTATGTAATAATGCACAGCATTCTTAAAGCCCAAGTCTCAGCAAATGTAATTAATGGCTGTCAGGTGGCAGTGAGCATGAGTGGTGAAATCGTCATGCCATCTGCTGCACAGGACAGTTTAAGCAGTCAAGAGCGTCATTTGTGTTCTGCAGAGTCCAGAGTGGCTGATCTTTCTTGTCAGGAAGGAGGTGTATTTTTACTTTCTTTCAGTGTTTTTTTTTTTTTTTTTTTTTTAATTCTCCCAACCCATAACAACTACCAAGACAGGCACCTGGCTAACCAACTGGAAGAGATCCATATTTTTGCCCATTCCAAAGAAAGGTGATTCAACAGAATGTGGAAATTACCGAACAATATCATTAATACCACATACAAGTAAAATTTTGCTGAATTCAAAAGCTGTTGCAGTAGTACCTTGGCAGAGAACTGCCAGAAATTCAAGCTGGATTCAGAAAAGGAAGTGGAACCAGGGATATCATCGCTGATGTCAGATGAATCTTGGCTGAAAGCAGAGAATACCAGAAAGATGTTTATCTGTGTTTTATTGATTATGCAAAGACATTTGACCGTGTGGATCATAACAGATTATGGATAACATTGCTGTGTCAACTTGTCTGGGCCATGATTCTCAGTGGTTTGGCAGTTATGATATAATTTGGCAGTCGTATAGTGATGTGATAACCTTCATGATGAGATTTGATATAATGTGATCACCTCCACGGTGGGATCTGCTGTGAGTAGCCCATCAGTTGAAAGGGAGTTTCCCTGGGGTAGTGGCCTGCATCCAATATAAATGGATTTTCTGGCAAGGTCATGGGCTTTTGCTCACTCTGGATCCTGCAACTGGCTCCTGTTCATCTGACTTCTGGTTCCTGGGACTTGAGCTAGCAGCTTACCTGTCGCCTTGCCTGCCAATCTTGCGATTCGTTGGTCTTCTCAGCCTTGAGCCAGAGCCCGGCTGTCTGACTTGCTGATCTTGGGTTTATCATCCCCTGTGGTTACAAGGATCAGGAGAAACCTCCAGCCTGACCCACGGACTTGAAACTTTCCAGCCTCTACAACCATGTGAGACATTTCCTTAAGATAAATATCTCTCTATATATATATATTTATATGCTTTACTGGTTTTGCTTAAATAGAGACCTCAGTCTAAGACATTTACAAAGAATGGGAATTCCAGAACACTTAATTGTGCTCATGTGGAACCTGTACATAGACCAAGAGGCAGTTTTTTGAACAGAATGAGGGGATACTGAATGGTTTAAAATCAAGAGAGGTGAACATCACGGTTCTATCATTTCACCATACTTATTCAATCTGTATACTGAGCAAATAATCCAGGAAGCTGAACTACATGAAGAAGAACACAGTATCAGGATTGGAGGAAGACTCGTTAACAACCTGCAGTATGCAGATGACACAACCTTGCTTGCTGAAAGTGAAGAGGATTTGAAGCACTTATTGATGAAGATCAAAGACCACAGCCTTCAGTATGGATTATACCTCTTCAACATAGAGAAACCAAAAATCCTCACAACTGGACTGATAAGCAACACCATGATAAACAGAGGAAAGATTGAAGTTGTTAAGGATTTCATTTTACTTGGATCCACAATCAACACCCATGGAAGCAGTAGTCGAGAAATCAAATGAAAAGCAAAGATGTCACTTTGAGGATTAAGGTGCACTTGATCCAAACCATGATATTTTCAATCCGTTTCATATGCATGGGAAAGCTGGACTGTGAATAAAGAAGATCGAAGAAGGATTGATGCCTTTGAATTATGGTGTTGGCGAAGAATGGTGAATATTTACCATGGACTACCAGAAGAACGAACAAGTCTTTCTCAGAACTATAGCCAGAGAGCTCCTTGGAAACGAGGATGGCAAGACTCTGACTTGTGTACTTTGGGTATGTTATCAGGAGGAATCAGTCCCTGGAGAAGGACATCATGCTTGCTAAGGTAGAGGGTCAGTGACAAAGAGGTACACCCTCAACGAGATGGATTGTTACAGTGGCTGCAACAATCAGCTGAAACATAGCAACTATTGTGAGGATGGTGCAGGACCAGGCAGTGTTTCATTCTGTTGAACATAGGGTTGCTGTTAGTCGGAACTGGCTCAGCAGCACCTAACAACAACAACCCCAATAACTATGCCAAGGAAAGCTTATTTAAGGGACTGTTACATTGAAACTCAAATAAATATCATCACTTTAGAAGCATGGCTTTCTTTAACTGTAGAAATAGATCCAATTTTTCTGAGTCTATCATTTGGACAGGCTCTGCTTCCTCCAACTTAATAATACAAATAAGGTTACTAAAAAAATTAAGATGATTGAATGAAAAAGAACCAGAACTTCATTTTTAGGCATCTTGTCCTTGACAAAATTAAGGCCATAGGATAGATTTTAGATGACTGAATCAGATAAATGCAGGGCCCCACACTTAGAAAGGTCCCAGGTTTGGTTTAATGCTCTGCCATCTCCAACCTGAAATTCTTAATGATTTAGGAATAAGGGGCCCATACGTTCGTTTTGCACCGGGCCCTGGACATTCCTCCGGACTTTTCTGGTTATACTTAATTACCGTTTCCTGACAGTCAGAACACCTCATGGTTGAGACTCTGTGCCTTGAAATCAGACCCTACCTCCCTTACTAGCTGATTGATTTAAGTTATTACTTCTCTTGGAGCCTCAGTTTCTTGATCTTTATAATAGGGATGATAATATTATCTATCACATGACTTTGTTTGGAGGATTAAATGCAACAATATACTTATAGCATTTAACAGAGCAAAGTCAACATGATAATCTCAGTAAATATTTGTTGAATGAATGAAGAGGGATGAAAACCATATCACAGGGTTTTGGGATTTCTGTGAATATATTATTTTATGACATCAAAAACTGCTGAATATTCAGGAGACTGAAAAAGATATCTTCTGTCCTGTTTGTTTTTTCTTATGTTATACTTTTTGTCCTTCAAAGGCTCCACTTAGTGGTCCAGGAGTAAGCAGTACTGACTTTTCAAGATTAAAAACTTGGGTTCAAAAAAGGTGGATCAAAAATGACCAAGGAAGAAGCCTAGCAATATGTTAGGATTTCAAGGAAATTCCTACCATTGTTCACTACATGCCAGTCACCAAGATCCTTAGTCAGTCTTCTGGAATGGTGGGTGGAGCTGGCATGTTTTGTGGGTGTTTATGCTCATGTTTCAGAGAATACACATTGCTTTAGTTTGTTTCTCTGGACTTGTGTGTTCTTGTTGACATTATGGTGACTGAGGTATTTAGTAGAATTTATCATTCAGGCATGTGTGTTAGTGTTTAAAAATGTGTAATCTATAGGTTCCAGTCTCAAACTGGCTGAAGAAGTAATTTCAGAATAACTGAAGACTTTTAGAATGGAGTGTATACAACGCGGAGTGGTGTGATGGGTGGTGTAAAGGTTAACACAGTTGGCTACTAACCAAAAAGTTGGAGCTTTGAGTTCACCTAGAAGTGTCTTGGAAGAAAGGTCTGGGGACCTACTTTCAAAAAATCAATCATTGAAAACCCTATGGAGCAAAGTTCTACTCTGACACACATGGGGTCACCGTGAGTCAGAATCAACTTGATGGCAACCTTTTGTTTTGTTTGTTTTTAAGAAGTGAATATATCTATATATAGATATAGATATAAAATTCCATTGCTTGTAAGTCGACTAGACAGCAGCTGGTGGTGGTGGCAGGTATAGACCATGATCATGCTTATAAATGCTAGGGGATAGAATGAACACTATTTCCCAAACTCCCTCTTCCTCCCCCATTTATTTCTATCACTCCCTGTTGCCAAATAAAGACTTCTCCTCCCCAGTCTTAGCTTAAGTGCACTTTGTTCTTCCATTTCTCCTCTCCCAATTCTGCCCTAGAAAGAACCCCCAAAAGTTATTGTGGCAAAACATAACTCTTTTTAGAAGACCAGGGAATAAAAGAATTGACAGGGAAACCCAGAATTCACTTTGGAGAAGAGTGGAGAGAAAGGTAAATGATATGATTTTTTTTCATCCTGTCAGGTATAATTATAATAATACCTATTATACTGGTTCGCTTACTACATCGCAGACACTAAAATTGTATCTTATAAACCTCGTTCCACTTATCTTCACAACAACTGTATGAGTATTATGGGATTACAAAGTTATTTGCCAGCAGAGACAACAGTCAAACTAAAGCTAAGATAGATTGACTCCAAAGTACATGATATATTCATTCAACTTGTGGTAGTCATTCAGAAAACATTAACCGTGCGGTTAATATGTGTAGAACTTTTTAATGGGTTCTGTGACATTAGACAGAGATAAGCGAGACATGGGCCCTGACCTTCAGGAACTTAAAATTAAGAACAAGAGATTAGGCATGGGCATAAATGTCTGCAATATAAGAAGAACATGACAAGTGCAATATGAGTAGTGCAGACAACAAATGCCATAAGCAGTGATATTCTTTAAGGGAGAAATCTAAGCTATGGCATTTGAAATGTCTTTCTCAGAATTATGCAGGATGGAATTGCATTCTCGAGCCTGGGCTTAAGAGATGTCAGTTGCCAACATAATGAAACATGTTCTGTACCAAAGTCATGTTATACAGAAAATAATTAATTCAATGTTTATTTTTGCCCAGTTTGTATCTCCCTTTATTGTAAAATGAAACATTTCATCAAATGTTCGTTTTAAGTGGAGTATAATTCCCTCCAACTTTTGTGTCTAATATAAGGCTGGCTCATTTCACAGTTTGCACCACTGGAAATACCTGGAAGGAGTTGGGAAAGCAACATATTAAGTATTTGCTAGTTTGCAATATTCTATGGCCCAAGGCAGCTCTATTACACTGAGTTAACAATGTTAGCCTGTGGTGGTGGTGCACCCAGGACCTGTACTCTGCATGTTGTGTCCTTTCTATGTTGCTTTAACTCATTGTTGCCTGGTAGGGAGGACTCAACAAAGCTTTCGGAAGAATTTAATTTTGAGTTGGGCCCTAAGGATGATGATGTGGACTTAGACAAATAGAGGAGAGAGGAGGGCAAGTGCATTCAGAGAAACACATGTCTTCAGAAGGAGGTTCCCATCATGTTCCTTAAAGTTCATGTTAATAAAGGATTTACAGAGTGAGTGATTATAGTAGTGAGATAAAAATTTAAAAAGTAGCTTGGCAACAATATTTTTTGAAAATGTAAATGACAGCATGTGGGAATTTTATTTTTTTTATTGCTGTAGTTTAGATGAAACTACATTTCAAGTTAGTCTCCCATACAAAAATTTATACATACTTTGTTGTGACCCTAATTCCTCTCCACTTACTGTGACAGCACACTCCTCCTTTACACCTCTGATACCCCATGTCCATTCAACCAGCCCCTAACCCTCTCTGCCTTCCCATCTCACCTCTGGACAGAAGCTTCCCATTAAGTCTCTTGTATCTACTTGAGCTAAGGGGCACACTCCTCATGAGTATCACTTTATGTCCCACAGTCCAGCCCAATCCCTGTCTAAAGAGTTGGCCTTGGAAATTGTTTTAGTTCTGGGCTGATAAAGAATCTGGGGGCCATGCTTTCCAGGGTTCCTGCAGTCTCAGTCAAACCATTAAGTCTGGTCTTTTTACTAGAATTTGAGTTCTGCACCCCACCTTTCTTCTGCTCCATCAGGGACCCTCTGTTGTGTTCCCTGTCAGGGCAGTCATTGGTGGTAGCCGGGCACCATCTAGTTCTTCTGGTTTCAGAAGTCTCTGGTTTATGTGGCCCTTTCTGTCTCTTGGTTAGCCCAAGTTTATGCAGCCGCAAGTGGCAGAGCAGGGGTCTAGATCCTCGCTACCTGGCAGAAGACCCTCTTCTCTACCACTGCACCACAGTACAGTCTTCAAAACCTGAAGTCTTGGCCTCATGGTTCCATCATACCAATAGGATTATAAACCAGTCCTCTCAACAGTACTAGCTGTGATACTTTGGAAGAATTATCAAACCTCATTGAGCTCAGTGCCCTTATCTATAAAACGTGAATGACTAATAGTTATTTTATAAGGATATTTCTTTTTTTGTACTTTTTTTTTTTTAATTGTACTTCAGGTGAAGGCTTACAGAACAAATAGTTTCTCATGAAACAGAAGTACACATGTTGTTTTATAACATTGGTTAACAACCCCACAACATATCAACCCTCTAACTTCTCAACCTCTTTTTTTTTTTGGTGAAAATACACATAGCCAAAGATACACCATTTCAAAAATTTCTGCATGCACAGTTTAGTGACATTGACTACACTCTTCGAATTGTGCTGTTATTCTCACTTAACATGAAGGCTTACAGAACAAAATAGTTTCTCATTTAACAATTACTACAAATGTTGCCGTATGACAATGGTTAACAATCTCACGACACATCAACAATATCCTTACTCAACCTTGGGTTCCCTGTCCCCAGCTTCCTTGTCCCCTTCTGCTTTCTGGCCCTTGTCACTGGACTCCTGTACCTCGTTAGTCTCGTTTGGTTTTACGGGGCTGTCCACTCCCAGGCTGAACTGTGAACCTCAGAGGTAACTTCACCACTGAGCTAAAAGGGTGTCTGGGGGTCATACTCTCGGGGTTTCTCCAGTCTCCTTTAGGCCAGTAAATC
>NW_004444000.1:10971807-10983359 GCF_000243295.1 Trichechus manatus latirostris | reverse complement strand
CATTTGGTGCTTGGCTGAGTTCTTTATCTCTTCATTTGATGTTTTAGGGTTTCAGGATTGTTGTATTCTCTGTTTGGCTTAGTCTTTTGGATCTTTGCTGTGGAGGGACGGCGTGGTGCTTCTGCCTAGAGCGCCATTTTGCCAGAACTCCCTATAAGGATATTTTGAAAGTTAAAAGCAAGCTCAATATTTCAGTCATTCAAGTAAGGAACAGCTTTGGGATTCCAGACAGTAAGCAATGCCCAAATCCTGGCAATGTGATTTTATTTGGTTGGTTCATTCATCAAGTCCTACAGCAGGTCACCAGGGAGTAGGGAAAGATGGCAGTGCTGTATTCAGTTTACAGAGGGAGAAGGCTGGCCAGGACAAGTCAGGTGTCAGGAGGGTTGCAGCCATAGACTCTCTATATAGAAATTCAGTTATATAGATTAATGAAGCAACAGAGTAGAACTAGGAGGATAACTGGAGGGAATGATTTGTAAATATACTGGCACATGGATACTCAAGGTTCATCCAAGTCATAACGGACACCATGTTTGTGTTGGCAAGAACTCCAGACTCTACCAGGTAGTGTCTTGTAGTCCTACTATACTTGCAGGCAGTTAGGAATTGGTGGAAGTCCTTTGACTTTATGAAGGACATTGCAGAACCCTCAAAAGAGTGATTGAAACACACCAAAAGACAGCTTAAAGAAATTATGGTCAGAGGCAGAGACTTCAGGATATCTACCGAGAAGGGGAGAGTGATTTCTCCAGTTTAGGGGCCAGAGTAAGGTATCTCCACAAGGACTCTGCTTGAAAAACCCAGGCAGGGCTGACTCAGTTTCCCATTTTCAGTAATGAATGTTCACCCACACACACACACACACGCATGTACATGTGTGCACACTTAACATGCAGCTATGCTTCAGAATCAAAATTGGCTCAGGATCCTTAGAACTGATCTTGTAGGAGAAAAGGAATAAAAACTGCGGTGAATGTGACAAACGTATCTCATCACGTGTGGCCACTTGGGTCAGTGCCTGAGTCCACCGGCACTGCCTGGATCCCTGCCTAAGGAAGGATTCGGAATCCTCAGCTTATGTCTCCCTTTCCCACTAGAATGGAAGCTCCCTGAAGACAGATCATCTTTTGTATCTGTCACTGCTGTGTTCCCCGTTCTCGACACATAGTGGATGCTTAATTTAAATGAATGAATAAAAATATTCCTGGGCATATTTAGGTTATTGTTTTCTTTTATGTCCAAGTATTAATGAGAAGGGTTCAAAGTGTTAAAAGTGAAAACCTAAATTTTATATGACTCTAACTTTTCTCTATTCAACCTACTTGGAGGTTAAATAGATATTTTGTGAACATCCGGCAGCTGAGGTTAGAATTTCTTCTATAGGCAAAAGTGAGTTTTGGGGGGTTTTGAGGAGGGGAATACATGACGAATGAATATCCGTTTTATAAAGATAATATTGGGAACGGAATACAGCATAAATTGCAAGAGACAGAGGCTGAAAATACAGAATCCATTTAGGAAACTCTCACCACGTGATGGACATACAAGTTAGTAAATGTTGGGATGGGTTAGCGGTGGCAGAATGATTTGGGGAGCTACCTACCTGTGTGCAGCATGCACTACTATCTCCACTTATTAATAATCACTATAATGATACTAAAAACACAACAAAAATAACTATCATTTATTGAGTGTTTCTGCCGTATCAGGGACTCTTTTAAGAAGTTTAAAGAATTTGAGTGGTCCAAAGTTCAGATCTAAGTCTTTCGATTCTAAATCCAGAGCCCTTTTCACCAAATTACAAAAAAACTCTTAAAGCACAATATCTGTACATAAATACAAATACATAAATAATCTGAGCTAAGATAGATGTTATATATATATATTCATACATACACATACATACATATATATATGTAAAACTTGTTGCTGTTTGGTGCCGTCAAGTCAGCTCAGACTCATGTGACGTTATATATAACAGAACGAAACGTTGACTTGTCCTGCACCATCCCCACAACGTTGCTATGTTTGAGCCCATTGTTGTGGCCACTGCGTCAATCCATCTCGTTGAGGGTCTCCCTCTTTTTTACTGACCCTCTCCTTTACCAAGCATGATGTCCTTCTGCAGCAATTGATCACTCCTGATGATGACTTGTCCAAAGCAAGCAAGACAAAGTCTCGCCATCCTTGCTTGTGAGGAGCATTCTGGCTGTACTTCCTCCAAGGCTGATTTTTTCCACTGGCAGTCCATGGATACAAACATACACACACATACAGACACAAACACACACGTTATATGTATACACACATATATGTGTGTATATGAAATACATATCTTAAGTGAAGGGTACCCGTCCTGCAGTGATCTTTTAACCGGGGATCCATGGAGACTTGACCATATCCCAAAGTGATGCTCTTCTGATGGTCAGGTTGTCTGATGAGCAGCAGGAGAACTATTTTGAGGTTTAGGGAAGTCTTCATTTCTCCCTAAAGTCACAGGTTGAAGTTCACACTCTCAACCCTGAAGCCTCTTTTCTGAATGCACTTCTTTGCATCTGGGTGGGGTGAAGAACTGAGGGGTGGAGAGGACTGAAAGGGTGGTTGTGGGCATTGCCTCTAACCAGCGAAAGCTTTAACATGTCCTCACAAGCCAACTGTGCTGAGCTCTCTTCCCTTCGGGCTTGCTGCTTTCTTTACCCAGCAGTTGCCTTTTCCCTTGACACTGCATGAGGATCCGGGAATAAAGCGGCTTAGAAGAGAAGGTGGGGTTTGTACAAGGCCTTTGCATCAGGAGGGAGACAGTTTGGATGAGAAAACAGTCGCCCTCCTCAGCTGCTCCCGCAGAGGCCCTTTGCTTAGGTCTGGGCTCCCAGCAGCATTCCTTCACCATGCCACCCTGTTCTCACCTCCCTCATCCCACTGGCTTTTAGCAAGCCTTCTTTTTGAGCATTCAGTCAGGGACTCAATCAAAACCTTCTTTAGTGGTTTACAAGGTGGAATCCTGGCAGTCCTGCAACCTGTTTTCTTTGTATGGCACGTGAAGAGCTCTGTCCAGAGAGAAGAGAGAATTGGAAGCTCTCAGACAGTGCTTGGAGCTCATCGGCACATAGAACTCACGTTCAGTCCAGCACGACAGAGAAACTCGTGTTAAAGGGCAATTTTGGGGGGCCACTGTTCAGGCCCCAGACCCAGGTTATGGATCTAATTTATTTTGTGGGAGACTGAGCTTTAACTTTTTTTTTTCCCCTCCCAAAGAGTGTGGCAGGATGATATACACATATAATTTTTTACTGTGTTTTAGGTGAAAGTTTAAAACACAAATTAGTTTCTCATTCAAAAATTTATACACAAATTGTTGTGTGACATTGGTTGTGACCCCCACAACATGTCAGAACTCTCCCCTTTTCCCTTTCCACCACAGGTTCCCTGTGTCCATTCTTCCAGGTTTCCTGTCGCTTCCTGCCTCCTCTTTGCTTTGGGATGGGTGTTGCCCTTTTGGGCTCATAGATATTGATTGAACTAAGACACATGCTCCTCATGTGTGTTACTGTTAGGATGGTATATTTTAATCATTATATATACATATATATTTTATTTTTGACTATTTACCCCTTTCTTTCCCTTCTACCACCCTTCCCATTGAAGCAGACAATGTCAAGAAGGTAACTTGCCTCACGGGAGGTGTGACAGAGCAGACAGCAGGAAATCTCTGAATTTAGGTGTTTCCAGATTTGTCCTATAGGGTTGCTATGAGTCGGAATCAACTCATCAGCAATGGGTTTGGGCTTTTTTGTTTTATTTGGTTTTCTTTAGACCCATTTAAAGGAGCCATGGTGGTACAGTGATTAAACGCTTGGCTGCTAACTGAAAGGTCGGCAGTTAGAACCCACCAGCCATTCTGCAGGAGAGATGTGGTAGTCTCGTAAAGATTACAGCCTTGGAAACCCTATGGTGAAGTTCTACTCTGTCCCATAGGGTCGCTATGAGTTGAAATTGACTTGATGGTAATGGGTAAACCCATTAAGCTGAGTCCCTGGGTGGGAGCAAACTGTTAAGCTCACGGTTGCTAACGGAAAGGTTGGTGGTTCAATTTACCCAGAGGCACCTCGGAGGAAAAGCCTTGAAATCTACTTCTGAAAAGTGAGCCATCGAAAACCCTATGAAGCATAGCTTTGCCCTGACACACATGGGGTCCGCCTAAGTCAGAATGGACATGGTTTAAACCTATTAAGTGGCTCAGGCTAGCGTTTGGGAAGCATGAACAGGACCCTTGAGAGAGTGTCTCTGAGGGAAACATCTAGAATCCTTTCAGAGAGACAGGGATTCCTTTTTCTCTAATGGTGAAAACAAAAGTTCTTCTGGGTAGGGAGTGGGAAGAAAGACATAGGGGAAGAGATAAGAAAAGACATAGCTATGTGGATTTTGCAGATTATGCAGCTTTAAAGAATGTAAATTGGTCTAAGCTGTTTACCTATGGAAATGAGAGCTCTGAGGCTTGGAATTATGCCAAACACATTTAATAATTAATTGTGTGACTTTAGACAACTAATTTGCCCTCCTAATGCTTCATTTTCCTTTTATAAAATAAGACTGACACTTAGACTGACCTCTACTTATTCATTCACGTTGTTCATTCAGGTCAGATGTATCAAGCACCTACTCTGATCCATCACTGTCAGAAGGGCTGCGTATATAAAAAATGCAAAAGATAACGAACGGCATGTTCTTGGGAAGCTTAAAGCTTGGAGATGGAAACCCATATTTTTAAATCTATATTTCTATTTTCTATCATAATCTATTATAAGTAGGTCCACATGTGCAGTTACGAAAAGAAATACATACATATTTAGAAATCAGTGTGGTAAGAAAGGGCAAGGATTAATGTGTACAAGAAATTGTGACATCATTAAGTGGAATCACTTTGGGATCAACCTTCCAGGAGACAGGGAAGCTTCACAGTAAAGATGTGGTTTGAGTGGGTCTTGAAGCACAAAGAGAATCTCAGTGAGATTCAAGGCTAAGGGAACATTATGTGTGAAGCCACAGAGGCATGGAAGTCAAGGTGTTTGCAGATGTAGGAAGTTTGGAATGGCTAGAATGTGGCAGACAGTATGGGAAGACAGGGCTGAAGATTTCATCAGAAATGGGTTTTATAGCTGTATACACGCTTCCACCACCCGCCTCTCAGTTTGTCGTACTGTGGTGGCTTCGTGTTGCTATAATGCTGGAAGCTATGCTATCTGGTATTTCAAATACCAGAAAGGTCATCTATGATGCACGAGTTTCAGAGGAGCTTGGAGACTAAGAAAGACTAGGAATAAAGGCCTGGTGATCTACTTTTGGAAAAGAGCCAATGAAAATCCTTCAGATCACAACAGAATATTGTCTGATATAGTGCTAAACTATGAGCCCCCAGAATGGAAGAAGGAACCCTGGTAGCACAGTGGTGAAGCACTCGACTGCTAACCGAAAGGTTGGCAGTTCGAACCCACCAGCTGCTCTGTGGGAGAAAGTTGTGACAGTCTATATCCATAAAGATTATAGTCTTGGAAACCCTTTGGGGGCAGTTCTACTCTGTCCTATAGGGTTGCTATAGGAATTGGCTTGATGATAATGAGTGTGTAGGTTGGAAGGAAGGCTCAGTTGCTAACAAAGGTTGGTATTTGAACCCACCCAGCATCTCTGCATGAAAAAGACCTGATGATCTTCTTCTGAAAAGGTTACAGCCAAGAAAACCCAATGGGGCAGCTCCACTCTGTCACATGAGGTCCCTGTGAGTCGATATCGATTTGACCACATCAGTAACAATAACAGGTTGGAAGGCACTCAAAATACATAGGGACCACAAAAATTAATTCAAAAATATCAATAATAATGAAGATGACGCAGGACTGGGCAATATTTTCTTCTGTTGTACACGAGGTCACTATGAGTCAGAACTGACTCAAGGGCAATGAACAAATACATATACTAAGGATTTTTGAAAGTCATTCCTTCAGAGTTCTTTACACATAAAATAACTAATTCTTGTTTTTCTTTTTCTGGAATATTTTGGTGTTGCTCTATTAATAACCTGAGATCATTTATCCACCTAAGGTTCATTTGAAAACCAAATTATTCAACAGTTGAGTTAACACATGAAGTGCTGGTAGGAATCAATGTATAAATTACAGCAAGGCAGTGTTGCTGCAAAGGTTCTGGCAGTGCAAAGTGAATACTCATCAGAACAGAGAAGGACCTACCTTGTTCCCGGTTAGGGAGAAGCGTGACCCAAGAAAATAAAGCCTGGATGACAACAGTATTTGAAGTTTAGTGAGCAACCAGTGAATGTAATTTCAGATAACTCTTTTCTTATTTCTTCATTTCGTTTTCACAGTGCCCTCTCACTGGGTGAAAATCATACTCAGGAAATCTTTTCATTTCGCAGATCAAAGGAGAGGAAGAAAAAAACACGTTTCTTTCTGGTTTCATCGAAACCAGATTCCACATGTGTCCTCTTACAAGTTGACTCTGTAATTGCCAGAAGCTGCCTGGTGGGCTCATTTTTGTTGTCTTTCTACGTCTTTAAAGCATCAAGTCTATTTAGCTCTGACAAGTGTTTAGAGTTCAGCTCGACTCCCTCTGCTGGCCAGATACCACCTCACAGCGGTCAAATGAGGCTGTTTCAGAGTACTGCCTTCACCAGGTTATCATATTATCACTCTGAATTCCTTGGCAAAGCAATTTGGAATAAATAATAATAATAAAAAGCTATTTAAAATCCAACAGCTCTTCCTCTAGCAGATTACAATAATTTTAAAATACTGCAGATTACATTTGGGGCCCCCATTGGGTCCCTGGCCTTTGTATTAATTAACAAAGCTTGAAACGAGCCGTGATTAATTGCAAGTCCAAGAGCTCAAAGCAGTTTGATGAATATGTTCAGATTTCAGGGAGAAAAACATTCAGACGGTTGCTTGAGGCAGAAGCCTCTGCAATAATAACCAGTTTGGTTGCAAAAACGTGTGTTTGCCACACAAATTGCAGAGTGTATCATCCCTGGAGTGAAGTCTGCAGATAATAGAGTAGAAGCGGAGATCTGGAAACATCTGCACAGCATGAGCCTTGCAGGGCTTCTTTTTTCTTTCCTTCTCTCTGTCTAACTCTTTCTTTCTTTTTCATTTCCCATTTCCAAATTATCAGACTTAAAGAATAACTTAAACTAAGAGAGAAGGCAGAGGTGGGTATAAGATGGGGGATTTGCAAAGAAAGGAAGAGACATAAACCAAAAAACCAAACCCATGTGTTACAGGTAGAACTGCTCCATAGGTTTTCTTGGTAATCTTTACGGAAGCATATTGTCAGGCCTTTCTTCCACGGCGCTGCTGGGTGGGTTCAAACCGACAGCCTTTCAGTTAGTAGCCAAGCGCACGCTGTTTATACCACCCAGGGAAGATACATAGACACTTTAAAAAATACAGAGAAATTCATCCAAAGATTTTTTTTTTCTTCTTCATTCTCAGAATCATTGTAGAGATGGTTGTCCACTAAAGCCCAAGCGTCTAGGAGGGAAAGATCCTAGAACTTTGGAGAGGCAAGCAACTGTAACCATTCTTTATTCTGACACATGAGTTTGTAGTAGGGGCACGGGGATGTGTGCAGGGTAAGCCACGTGTGTAAGGTCACAGGGATGGTTGGAGGCAGGCCTGACCCAGCCAGAGGGCTGTGAAAAAGATGGATGTACATAGACTTCAAAGGTGTGAATTTGAGCCCTAGCTCCATCTAGTGGCAGGGCTGTTCCTGGCTGTGTGACCAGTGCTCACACACAACGCCCTGCTCTCAGAAGGACTCCACGCTTGGTTTAATGCGCTGCTGCTGCCATCTTGAAATTCCCAGTAATTTTTCAACACGAGGCCCTGCTTTTTCCTTTGGCACGGGACCCTGCAAATGATGTAGCCACTCCTGTCCAGCTGTATGCCCTGAAGCATATCACTCAACCTCGCAAAGTCTCAGTTTTCTTTATCTTTAAAATGGGTAATAATTATGCCTGTGCTGAATGGAATAATTAGGTAATAAAATTATAAGGGAACACTCTGCAAATGATAAAATGCTATGCAAGTGTAGGGCAAACTTATGAGCCTTCCCAAGCAAGTCTCACAAAGCAATATTTTTCATGGGTTTTTCCTGGAAATTTACAGGGGCTGTTTTTATGTTTTTGCTCAAGGTGCTTTCACCCCTGATTTAACTTCACGCTGTCACATGCAGAACACCTGCACCCCAGATGACAGACCTCCCTTCCCTTCTAGAAGGCACAGCTCTCAAGGGGGGAGGAGTAAGAAGAGACGATGATAGTCTGGAGAAGCTTTAGACGCAAGAAGTAATTAAAGTTTCAGGTGACGGCTTGAGTAGAAGGCCACATTCAGAGTGATTTAAGGGTAGTTACTAGCAGTTTTTCTGCTAGATTGCTGCTCAGGCATGAAGGTCAAAAAAGCAAAACTTCTGGTTATAGCTTTTATTTATCCAAGCATATCTGGAAATTTAGAGGGTAGCCTTAGACAAAATAGGATATAGGAGAATAAGCTTGTCTTGGATGCCTTTGGTCTCTCTGTTCTTTTTCCTTTTCCTACCTCAGTGGGACGCCATTGTTCAGAGGTGAGAAGGAGCAAATAGAGGTGTTCCAGGTGAGAGAGTGGCAGAAAGAGCCAGCACTGAGGAGAACCCCAGAGCAGTGATGGTGGTGGGAACTACTGGGGCCTCTTGTGGGGAGTCCCTTGGAGTCTCTTGAGGCAGGCATACCTAGTACTGCAATGGGGATGTGGTTGTGAGTAATAGAGGAACATTTCAGAGCCAAGGTTTCTATTACGTAGTACAGTGCCTGCCAGCAGGTCAGTGAGTGTGAAGTTAAGATTTCATTTAACATAAAGAACCAGTCAGTTCTGGTGCATGGTGACCCCATGTATGTCAGAGTAGAACTGCTTCATAGGGTTTCCAGGGGCTGATTTTTCTGAAGTAGATAGCCAAGCCTTTCTTCTGAGGCTCCTCTGGCTGCACTCGAACCTCCAGCCTTTTGGTTAGCATCCAAACACAAAGCACGTTAGCTGTTTGCACTACCTGGGGACTCCTCATTGAATATGGTATCAGGAGAATCTGTTACCATCAGTAGAAATTACACTAGTAAAAAGGAAGCAAGAGAAATAATACAAGATTTATTTGAAAAATACATGCTACTTAAGGTCATTTGTGAGACCCATTAAACTATACATGACTAATTATCCCTCCCTGTCCACAGTAACTATTACACATGTCCTTACTGTGTAGACAAATCAGTGTGTTGTGGATTTTGTTCTACTGGGATGCTCTAAGTAGTGCACTTTTGACCTTCAAATGTTCCTGTAGTGTAGTTATGGTTTGTTGTTTCGAGTTGCTGTCCAGTTGGTTTTGACTCATAGTGACCCCAAGTGTGCGGAGTAGAGCTACTCCAAAGGGTTTTCAAGGCCTTTAGAAGTAGATTGCCAGGACTTACTTCCAAGGCTTCTCTGAGTAGTTTTGAACTGCCAAGATTTCAGTTAATAGGCAAGGACTTAATCATATGCACCACCCCGGACTCAGGTCATCTGTTTAGGACTCATCAAAAAACATGAAGGGAGGAGGTTCCGGCAAAATGGTCCTCTAGGCAGAAGCACATGCCGTTCCTACACAGCAAAGATCTGAAAAACTAAGCCAAACAGAGAATACAACAATCCTGAAACCCTAAAACATCAAATGAAGAGATAAAGAACTCAGCCAAGCACCAAATGGAGTGAGAAAACAGAGAACAGAGAGCGAGGAGAGATTCATGCAGAGGTCCCCTACCAGCTAACGCAGCATGGATCTGCCATCTTGGACTCCTATCGGAGACCAGCAAATGGGGTACGAGAAAGCAGTCACACGGAGAGTCCAGCGGGAGACAAAACAACCAATAATTTGCGATATATGCTTTCCCACCCCCACCCTTCTTCACCCCGACTCGGCCTCCTCAGCTTCCCGTGGCCACAATCTCTTGACTGGGAAACACCGGCTGCTTGGATTCCACCCACCCGAACGGGCCGGCTCCCTGAGTGCCATTTGTTGGCTACAGGTGTTGCTTTTTTCCGCTTCTTTTGATTTCTTCCTTACCTCTCACCACCTCTCCCTCCTTTCGCTCAAATACCTGGCTCCGTGCACCATCTTTGCTTCTTCCTGAGGGGCTGCAGAGCTCCGGTAATTTGTGATATACGCTTTCTCACTCTCTACCTTTCTTCACCCACACTTGGGGCCCTATGCTTCCCGCAGACACAATCTCTTGTCCAAGAAATACCAGCCCACACTAGCTGGCTCTCCGAGTGCCATTTGTTTGTTGCTAGTGTTGTTTTTCTTTTTTTTCTGCTTCTTTTGATTTCTTCTTTACCTCTCACCACCTCCCACTCCTTTCACTCAAATACCTGGCTCTGTGCGCCATCTTTGCTTCTTCCTGAGGGGCTGTGGAGCTCCATTCGAGTGTGGAACTACTTCCTGGTCTGGGCTGCCACGCTGGTGGGATCCCGGGGCTTTTGTTCGTTTGTTTGTTAAGAATTGTTTGTTTGTTTTCTTTTCCTTTTCTTGAGTTGAGAGCCCTTTCTGGCCAGGCAGTGCTGTGTGGCAAGGAGACTTCCCCCTTGGCTTGCACAGATGTGAAGAGGGATCCCTGAGGGCACTTCTTTTTTTGTTGGTTATTATTTTATTTTGTTTTTTTCTGTTTTTTGGGGGACTTTTCTTGTTATTTTTTTTCTTAATTTGTTTTGTTTTCTTTTCCCTCTTTTTCCCTTTTTCTCTTTCTTCATTGATCAGTTTCTCATCTCTCTATATCTTCCTTCCCTTTCTGTTCCCTGAATACCTGGCATTGTATACCTCTACGCCTTCCAGCCAGGCTGTACTGCAACACCTGAGAGTGACTTCCCCAGACCTCATAGCTGCACCGGTGGGATCCCTGGGAACTTTGCAGTTCTTTATTGTTTCTTATTTTTATTTATTCATTCTTTTCTTTTCTTTTCTACCACTTCCCCTTTCTGTTTTTCTCCATTTCATAGTCTCTCATCTCTCCACTCCAACAGCAAGCTCCCCTAGCATTCTTTTTTGTTTGTTTGTATGTTTTTGGCACCTGTTCCTCTCTCCTCTCTCCCCTATCCATCTTAGCTCCACTTATAATTCCCAGCTGTATCCTGCCTACCTGCACCGTGCGCTTGACATCACACCACCAAGCAGCACAGGCATGGCCTAGTGGAACCTGCCAGGCACTGATTACCAACCCACCCTGGTGGCTGTAGTAAGTGCCACAAACAACCCATCCCAGTAACTCCTCTTCAGCTAGACCTGCCCTGCCGTACCATATCTGAGTGACTGACCATGCCAATTAGAGAAGAGGGCAAAAATTATTGTGCCCACAGACGAGCAAACAACAAAGAACCCACAGTTCACCTTCTCAGACACAGTAAAATTAAAAAAAAAGGGGGGGGGGGGGACGAAACAAACAAATCTACAATCAAGAAACGAGAAAAATAATTACTGAATGCCCC
>NW_004444000.1:10951483-10965889 GCF_000243295.1 Trichechus manatus latirostris | reverse complement strand
ATAGGGAACCCAAGGTTGAGTAAGGATATTGTTGATGTGTTGTGAGATTGTTAACCATTGTCATAGGGCAACATTTGTAGTAACTATTAAATAAGAAACTTTTGTTCTGTAAGCCTTCATATTAAGTGAGAATAACAGCACAATTGGAAGAGTGTAGTCAATGTCACTGAACTGTGCATATAGAAATTTTTGAAATGGTGTATGTATGGCTATGTGTATTTTCACCAAAAAAAAAAAAAAGAGGTTGAGAAGTTAGAGGGTTGACATGTTGTGGGGTTGTTAACCAATGTCATAAAAGAATATGTGGACTACTGTTTGATGAGAAACTATTTGTTCTGTAAGCCTTCACCTGAAGTACAATAAAAAAAAAAAATATGAACGGGTGGAGATGGAGTGTGGAGAGGAAGCTGCTGAGTGTATTAGGAGCTCAAAAGTGGTATGGAAAAAGAAATAAAGAAGACAGTGAGGAGGAGCAGGGTAGGCGAGCAGGTGGGTCTATTAAGATGATCTAAATCCAGTGAAGTGTGGGAAAGGGAATGGTTAGCAATTCCAGACGAGGAAAGTCATTTTTATTGTTGTTGTATGGCTGTATTCATCCTCACCAATGTTGCCAAAGTGAAATGGCATCAGCGGCAGGAGAGATCTGGGCTCTCAGATGCAGGGGCCATGTGGAGCCCGTCGCCTAGGCTTACATTTGCCTTGAGTCCCTTGCATTAGCTTCCTGCCTGGTGATGCGTGTCTGCCATTCCTTACCACTTTTAGCACACCTCACCCAGCACCTGAAGGGATGAAAGGGATCTGAGTCCAAGGGGAGTCTGCTCTTCAAAAACACCTAACAACAAACAGTCCTGGGAGGATGGCCACAGGGAAATCCTAGAGGAGGCTGAATTATTCTGATTGACCTTCTCCGCCTAATTGGGTTCCTTTGCACCACGGGAGACTTTCAAGGAGAAAAAAATCAGCTTATTTCTCTCCTTTCATATGGAGTCGTTTTTGGAGAGCTCATTCTATATTCCTTATGTGTCCTAAAAGAAATACTCAAGAATAAGACCAGTTTCTGGGAGGGATAAGACTTAGAGTCCTCCAGGCAATAGGTTAGAGGGAGGATTAAATTCTTCCCTTATCCCACAAAGAAAAAGCCTCCCAACATTTTTTTGGACCCAAGTCTAGAAAGTTCATCAGATTCCCTTTTTCTTCTTGATCCTTCTGCCTGAGTCTTCCTACTAAGAAGTTTGCTGCTGATCTGGACTTCCGTAGACTTCCCACACAAAATCTATCTTTGGATGGTCATGAGAATTTCAGGGCTGCCCTTTAACTTTGGGTAGTAAATGGTGACTAGAACCAACTCTCTGTTCAAGGTTGGGTTTTTGTTTTTTGTTTTTTTTGTTTTTAATTCCAGTTCCAGAGTTTATTGGGGCAACTGCTCTGGAAAATAAATGTCCTTGACAGTAAACTGGATTTCTTGGCTGAGTGCACTTTATTGAAACAATCTTGACACAATAGTCCCCCTCTATCTTTTGTGACTAGAATAAGATATTTTGTACATCTTTTACTGTAGGTCAAGGGAGTAGAGGATAGAATTTTAGTGAAGGAATAGCTTGTATCGAACATGCATTTGGGCCCCACCTACTCTGGAATTTCGTCTTTCTTCCTCCTACTATTCTTCTTCTTCTTTTTCCCTCTCCATGCTTCCATCTCTGATTCTGTGGCATCTGGGGTTTGATGACTAAATGGAGTAGAGACAGACAGGTAAATGATTCCCAACCTAAAGGTTCATGAAGGCAGTTAGAGGGACAGTGAACTATTTTTACTATTTCAAACATTGTGTGTGTTTGTGTGTGTATCTGTATGTGAGGCTATACTAGGTTAAATAAATTCTCTTGAATCTTTCTTTTCTCTTGTAATTACATCAGCCCAAGTGACAATTCTGATTATCTAAAGCTGATAAGAAGCTGTGATTGACTTTGATGTCACTGATCTTTATTTTTCCACAGCACTTTGGTTTTAAACATATTATATAATTTCCTTATTTGTGGTGTTTATTATATTTTGTTAGTCTCCCTTAACTAAAATGGAAGCTCCACGAGGACAGAGTTTTTAAAATATTTTGTTCACTGTATAATCCAAGCCTCCAGAACACTGAAAGGAATACAATATTCATTGTACAAAACCAACCAATGATTGGGTATTTATAGTTAGAGAGTGTCTACGCTGTTTTACATCCTGTTCTAGTCACATAAGGGATGCACAGAACATCAGGGATCCTTCAAAGACATCTGTTGTTGTTAGCTACCACAAAATTGGCCCCCAACTTATGGGGACCCCATACACAACAGAACAAAACACTGTACAGTTCAGTTGCAGAATCGGCCATTGTGATCCATAGGGTTTTCAGTGGATGATTTTTCAGAAGTAGATCAACAACCTTTTCTTCCTAGTCTGTCTTAGTCTGAGAAACTCCACTGAAACCTGTTCCAAATCACAACAACTCAAAAACTTCCACTGACAAATGGGTGGTGGCTGTGCATGAAGTCCATTGGCCAGAAATCAAGCCCGAGTCTCCCACTTGCAAGGTGAGAATTCTACCATTGAACCACCACTGCCCTCTACAAGGCCACCTACCTACTCAGATTAGCTGTAATGGGTGAACTATCAGAGAAAGCCACTATGGAGGCATCATAATGTCAGGAACAGAGCAAGGGCTGGGTACTCCCAGCTCTCCCACTGATTATCTGGGCAGTGACCCTCAGCAAGATCCCTAGGCGTTCTGAGGCCCCAGATAAGTAAAGCATTACTCAAGAAGAAGAACAAAGTGGGAGGTCTCACATTACCTGATTTTAGAACCTATTATACCACTACGGTAGTCAAATCAGCCTGGTACTGGTACAACAACAGATACATTGACCAATGGAACAGAATTGAGAATCCAAACTGACAGAAGAAAAACAAGAGAGGAAGCAGATAACCCGTATAAGAAATGAGATGGGTGATATGACAACAGACTCAACTGAAATTAAAAAATCATAACAGACTACTATGAAAAACTGTACTGTAACAAATTTGAAAACCTAGAGGAAATGGACAATTTTCTAGAAACTCACTACTTTCCTAAACTAACACAAACCAAGGTAGAACAACTAAATAAACCCATAACAAAAGAAGAGATTGAAAAAGTAATTAAAAAATACCCAACAAATAAAAAGCCCTGGACTGGATGGCTTCACTGGAGAATTCTACCAAACTTTCAGAGAAAAGTTAACACCACTACTACTAAATATTTCAGAGCATAGAAAAGGATGGAATACTCCCAAACTCATTCTATGAAGCCAGCATAACGCTGACACAAAAACCAGGTAAAGACACCACAAAAAAAGAAAATTACAGACCAGTATCCCTCATGAGCATTGAGGCAAAAATCCTCAACAAAATTCTAGCCAATAGAATTCAGCAACATATCAAAAAAATTATTCACCATGATCAAGTGGGATTTATACCAGGTATGCAGGGATGGTTCAACATTAGAAAAACAATCAATGTAATCCATTACATAAAACAAAAGAACCACATGATCTTATCAATCGATGCAGAAAAGGCATTTGACAGAGTCCAACACCCATTCATGATAAAAACTCTCAACAAAATAGGAATAGAAGGGAAATTCCACAATATAATTAAGGGCATTTATACAAAGCCAACAGCCAACATCATCCTAAATGGAGAGACTTCGAAAGCATTCCCCTTGAGAATGGGAACCAGACAAGGATGCCCTTTATCACCACTCTTATTCAACATTGTGCTGGAGGTTCTAGCCAGAGAAATTAGGCTAGAAAAAGAAATAAAGGGCATCCAAATTGGTAGGGAAGAAGTCAAAGTATCTCTATTTGCTCATGATATAACCTTATACACAGAAAACCCCAAAGAATCCACAAGAAAACTACTGGAACTAATAGAAGATTACAGGAAAGTTTCAGGATACAAGAAAAACATAAAAAAATCAGTTGGATTCCTTTACAGCAACAAAGAGAACCTCAAAGAGGATATCACCAAATCAATACCATTTACAATAGTCCCCAAGAAGATAAAATACTTAGGAATAAATCTAACCAGAGACGTAAAAGATCTATACAATGAAAACTACAAGACATTACTGCAAGAAACCAAAAGAGACCTGCATAAGTGGAAAAACATACCTTGCTCATGGATAGGTAGACTCAACATTGCAAAAATGTCAGTTCTACCCAAAGCGATTTACAGATAGAATGCAATCTCAAACCAAATTCCACTGGTATTTTTTAATGAGATGGAGAAACAAATCACCAACTTCATATGGAAAGGGAAGAGACCCCGAGTAAGTAAAGCATTACTCAAGAAGAAGAACAAAGTGGGAGGCCTCACACTACCTGATTTTAGAACCTATTATACCGCCACAGTAGTCAAAACAGCCTGGTACTGGTACAACAACAGAAACATAGACCAACGGAACAGAATTGACAATCCAGACATAAATTCATCCACCTATGAGCAGCTGATATTTGACAAAGGCCCAATATCCATTAATTGGGGAAAAGACAGTCTCTTTAACAAATGGTGCTGGCATAACTGGATATCCATCTGCAAAAAACTGAAACAAGACCCATACCTCACACCATGCACTGAAACTAACTCAAAATGGATCAAAGACTTAAATATAAAATCGAAAATGATAAAGATCATGGAAGAAAAAATAGGGACAATGCTAGGAGCCCTAATACATGGCATAAACACAATGCAAACCATAAGTAACAACGCACAACACCAGAAGAGAGACTAGATAAATGGGAGCTCCTAAAAATCAAACACCTATGCTCATCAAAAGACTTCACAAAAAAGTCAAAAGACAACCTACAGACTGGGAAAAAAGTTTTAGCTACGACAAATCCGATCAGCGTCTAATCTCTAAAACCTAGAAGATCCTGAAAAACCTCAACAAAATGACAAATAACCCAATTAAACAATGGGCAAAGGATATGAACAGACACAAAATAATAAATGCTGGAGAGGTTGTGGAGAGACTGAAACACTTAAACACTGTTGGTGGCAATGTAAAATGGTACAACCACTTTGGAAATTGATTTGACACTTCCTTAAAAAGCTAGAAATAGAAGTACCATACGATCCAGCTATCCCACTCTTTGGAATATTTCCTAGAGTTATAAGAGCTGTCACACGAATAGATATATGCACACTCATGTTCATTGCAGCAATGTTCATAATAGCAAAAAGATGGAAACAACCTATGTGCCAATCAACAGAAAATGGATAAACAAATTATGGTATATCCACACGATGGAATACTACGCAATGATAAAGAATAACGATGAAGCCGCGAAACATAACATGGAGGAAGCTGGAGGTCATTATGCTGAGTGAATTTAGTCAGTCACAAAAGGACAAATATTGTATAAGACCACTATTATAAGAACTCAAGAAAAAGTTTAAACACAGAAGAAAACATTCTTTGATGGTTACGAGGGTGGGGAGGGAGGGTAAGGGTTATTTACTAACTAGATAGTAGATAACAATTATCTTAGGTGAATGGAAGGACAGCACTTACTATAGGGGAAGTCAGCACATCTGGACTAAACCAAAGCTAAGAAGTTTCCTGAATACAATCAAATACTTTGAGGGACAGAGCAGCATGGGTAGGGGTCTGGGGGCCATGCTTTCAGGGGACATCTAGGTCAATTGGTATAACAAAGCTTATCAAGAAAATGTTCTGCATCCTACTTTGGTGAGTGATGTCTGAGGTCTTCAAAGCTTGCAAGCTGCCATCTAAGATGCATCAATTGGTCCCAACCACCTGGAGTAAAGGAGAATGAAGAACACCAAAGACACATGGAAAGCATTAGCCCAAGAGACAGAAAGGGCCACATAAACCAGAGACTTCATCAGCCTGAGACCAGAAGAACTAGCTACCACCAATGACCGCCCTGACAGGGAACACAATAGAGAGTCCCAGATGGAGCAGGAGAAAGGTGGGGTGCAGCACTCAAATTCTAGTAAAAAGACCAGACTTAATTGTCTGACTGACACTGGAGGAACTCTGGAAAGCATGGCCCCTGGATTCTCTACCAGCCCAGAACTGAAACAATTTCTGAGGCCAAGTCTTCAGACAGGATTGGACTGGACTGTGGGACATAAAGTGATACTTGTGAGGAGTGTGCCTCTTAGCTCAAGTAGATACGAGAGACTAAATGGGCAGCTTCTGTCTGGAGGTGAGATGGGAAGGCAGAGAGGGTTAGGAGCTGGTTGAATGGACCTGGGGAATCAGGGGTAGGAAGGAGAAATGTGCTGTCACAATATGGGGAGGGCAATTAGAGTCACATAACAATGTATGTATAAATTTTTGTCTGGGAAAAAAGAAAAAAAAGATCCCTAGGTGTTCTGAAACTTAGTTTTTGCATCTCTAATGAATGAGAGTAATACCACCTTCAATGGGTCTTTGAGAGGCTACAATGAGCTATACATACAACAAGCACCTAGCTTGTTGCTTGTCACATCATAAATATTCAATAAATGTTAATTCCTTTCTTTTTACTTTTAATAGCTAATAAAACCAAAGAAGAAGAAGCTATAAAGTAACACATTTTCACGGCAACAGCTTATGGGGATAAGTATTATTTTTCTGTGAATTCTTGACTGCTCTTACTCCTGAATACCTAAGAATATTTTGTGTGTATATATATATACATGTATGTATATGCATATATATGTGTATATATATATAGTCTCTATAAATTATTTCCAAGCCATTAACCTATCTTATCAAGGACTACTAAAAATATATCATTATTTGATTGTTCAGTTACTACAATTATTTTTCTTATGTTTATACGGCACCCTCCGAACCAGATTATGAAAGCTGCTTGTGTCCCCCATAATGTCTTAGTGTAGAGGTGTTCCAGCTATTTTATTCACCAATTGTTTAATGAAGACTCCGCCACTGTGTTAAACTTTCCATGTTGTGTTTTATGAAGGGAAGCTCCCCTTCATCCCAACGTGTTTACCGCATTAGCCTTATAGCTGGTGTCCCTGGTGGGAATTCAGGGTGTAGTTTACGCAGTGAAGATTGACGTGCCCTCCTCCTTTCTGTCTCTAGAATGCCTGGGTCTCTGGGTTCCCTGCTTCCATATTTTTGAGGAAGCTCATTGGGAGCTGGTGCCAAAGGACTGTCGGTATATCTAGGCATCCTCCCAAATCTTAAACACAACTGGCAAAACATTAGGCTCTTTTGGGAATACAATTGACTGGATGACATTAAGCAAACTGCCTGGGATCTGTTGACTAAATGAGGCCTCAAGGTCCCAGCCCAGGCATCAAGGTCCCAGCCCAGGCATCAAAGAGAGAACTGAGCAAGCTAAAAGACTAGGCCCTAACCCAGTTTTTCTTAGGTGTTGCCTGAGTCCCACTTTTGAAAGAGTCACCCAGAACACTTTTGAAATACAGATTCATATGCCCAGCACTAGACCTATGGAGTCAGAATGTCTGTCTTTAAAAACAAAACAACAACAAAAACACTTCCCCAGAGAATTTTGGCGTAGCCAGTCTGGTCCATGAACTGCAGAATCACTAGTTGTTCACCTCTCGCTGGCCAGAGGTGTAAATGTACCAGTGTTTTCTTTATGGCCTTCTCCACCAGATATATCTGATCTCCTTCATTAGATGGATAACTGTGCTTCTTTGCACACCTGTATCCCTCTTTCTAGATTACCTTTCCACCCTCTATCTGGTGGACTCATTTATAATTGTAGGGCTCTGCCATTTCTCATCACCTCTGTGTAGCCTTTCCCAGCAGCCCTGAAGAGAGTAAATGACTCCTTCTACCACATATTTATTTGTGCTTCTCGCCGTTTCTCTACGGACCTCAATATTTGAAATTATTTTTTTGCCCTTGTCTTTTCTCACTAAATGGTCAGCTCTTCAAAGGTAGGGATAATGTCAACTTTCATGTCTATGTCTCCTCTAGCATCTGACCCAGCAGTTAAATAGTTACTACTTAATGGATGGATTGATGAATGAATGAATTCTTGGGTGAATGTTTAATTAATTAGGAAAATAATTATTTCCCCCAGGAGGAAAGAGCTCCGAGAAAAAACACCTGACTACTGCTTACGCAGTGGCTTTCTCACCATGGCGCCTGTCTTCAGCCACCCACGCATAGGCAGAGCAGCACACTGTAGGCAAAGAAGAACAGCAGGGTCAAGAGAAGGCATGCCAATCCAAAATCACAAATTTTGCCTTCAGTGAGCTAGAGCCGGTTACCTGGGGAACCAGATTTATCTCTGTGTCCTTAATACAGTACATCTCAATGAGAGCACTTTTCATAACCAATTGATGTGTAATTGCCTGTATAAATTATGTATCTCTTGTCCAGCTCTAACGCACTCAGTGAATTATAGGGAAAATCTCCTCTCAGGACTATTATGTGGCTGGTATGATGCAAGTATAGGGCCCTTCAGAGACATTTAAAGGGGACCCAATTCACTTATTTGAGGCTTTTCATGTCGTTTTTGAAAAGAAGACAAAAAAATGAAGAGTCATTGGTATCTGCAAACCCTCACAACAGACAGAGAAACAGAATTACTGAATCTCAGCCCTGGAAAGACCTCAGAGATTGTTGCATTCATATTCCTAATCGGAGGTTTAGTCACCTAAATAAAAGACATGGTAAGTGGGTGTCTGGTCTCTACTTGAATATCTTCAGATGTTTGAGTTAGGGTTGTAGAGTGGAAAAGCAAAATCTCTGTAGTTAGACAAAACAGCGATCAAGTACTGTGTTACCTAAACAGGAGAGCTTCCCTGGGCCTCAGTTTCTTTATGAACACACACACACACACACACACACACACACCACACACACAAACTTGTTGCCATTGAGTCAATTCCGACTCATGGAAACCCCATACATTGCAGATTAGAACTGATTCATAGGGTTTTCTTGGCTGTAATCTTTACAGAAGCAGATAACGAGGACTTTCTTCCACAGCACTGCTTACTGGGTTTGAATAACCAGCCATTCCAAAAAAACTCATTGCCCGTTGAGTTGATTCCGACTCAGTGAGACCCGATAGGATAGAGTAGAACTGCCCCATAGAGTTTCCAAGGAGTGCCTGGTGATTTTGAACTGCAGACCTTTTGGTTAGTAGCCATAGCACTTAACCACTACGCCACCATAAAAACTAAACCTGTTGCCGTCCAGTCAATTCCGACTCATAGCGACCCTGTAGGGTAGAGTAGAACTGTCCCATAGGGTTTTGAAGGAGCAGCTGGTGGGTTTGAACTGCCAGCCTTTTGATTAGCAGCTGCTCTCTCAATCACTGCACCACCAGGGAATAAACCAAAAGCCAAACCCGTAGGGACTCTATAGCACAGAGTAGAACTGCCCCACAGGGTTTCCAAGGAACGACTGGTGGATTCAAACTGATGGCCTTTTGGTTAGCAGCCAAGTTCTCAACCACTGCACAACCAGGCCCCTAATCAGGGAATAGTCAAGTGCAAATTCTTTTATGCCACTTAGGGACCTTTCATTGTGAAAGGGGAATGGTATCACTCATCTCCCTGGGTTACTATGTCTAGTACATCAAAAGTGTGTGCAATAAGAATAACATTTTGAAAATTAAACGTATTATATTTTTCATTCTCCCTATCCTCTTGGTTGTAAGTCATGTTCTCTGGTAGCCGTTCTGCCATTAGAATCCTTGAGAACAGGAGGTGAGGGCCACCTCTCACAGGCAGAGGATATGATACCTGGGAGGTCATCTCCATAAGGGAGGAAAATAAAAAAAAAAATTCTTCCAGAAGTGAGAATGTGAGAAGCAGAAACAGCAACATAAGGGAAGCAAGGGGTTCAATGTATGTATCTCAACCAACCAGTTGCCATCAAGATTTCAACTCATGGCGACCCCATTTGTGTCAGAGTGGAACTGTGCTCCATAGGGTTTTCAATGGCTAATTTTTTTTTTTAAAGTAGATCACCAGTCTTTCTTTCCCAGGTGCCTCTGGTGAACTCAAACCAACCTTTCGGTTATCAGCCAAGCATACTGTTTGCACCACCCAGGGACTCCATATGTATCCCCATTGTTGTTGTGTTGACTTGATTCCAACTCCCAGCGACCCTATAGGACAGAGAAAAACTGCCCCATAGAGTTTCCAAGGAGTGGCTGGTGGATCTGGACAGCTGACCTTTTGGTTAGCACACTGAGCTCTTCATCACTGCATCACCAAGGTTGTTATTAGTTACCATCAAGTCGCCTCTGACTCGTAGCAACCTGGGTGGGGGGGTTGAGTTAGGTGGGTTGAGGGGAGAGATAAAAATCAGGGAGTAAGTACCCTTTCCTCATTTGGCATCTGGCAGGAAGTCAGTGCACATGATGGTCTCATGCCAGCAATGAGCGTCAGTAGAGTAAAATTGTAGACGCAGCCTACTTAGGTAGAGAGAGGGCATGAGTTAGCCTTCCTGGGCCTCCGCTGGCCTCTGTAGAAGGCATCTGTGGGCTTCTGAGTGTTCTTCAGGAATGCAGAGGTGGTTAATTTCAGACCCTTGGGGTCTGGAATGGGGATACTGAGTCTATTGGAGAGGTGTCCCCATCACCCACCACTGCAGGAGGTTTAGCCTAAATCCCAGTCAAGATACAGAATGTGGCCGAGGACCAAAGGGTTCTTCTCCCAATTTGCAGATGAGAACGTGGGCTTGGGTGGGTTAAGTAACTCTCCCAAGGTTACACTTGTGGTAAGTGGTGGTGGCAGAACTCAATCCTACGTTTAGACTGCTATTACTCCTTGGCCAGATCTTTTGGGTTTAGCTACCAACCAGTTAAAGGCCATCTATTGGTCTACCGCACAGCCAGGGTCTCTGACTTGCTTAGAGGACATCATAGTTAAGAAGCTGGTGGTCTGTGTCAGCTGGGAACTGGTAGAGCCTCTATGATTTTATTCCCTATGGAGAATGCAGCTGAGCCATGGAGCTGAGTAGTAAAGAGTGAAAGCACATCCTCTGGCCAGAAAGTATATTTCTCTCTTAGAGTGTGACACTGTGCTAAACGGTATACAAAGAAAGGTCCTTAGACAAAGTCCCTGCTCTCTAAGAATTCAGAAATAAATCGTGTCATGAACACTTATGGGTACAGATTATGCAGAAAAAAAACAAACAATGACAACTAAAGACTTGAGTTGAATAAATTCAGGTATTACAGTAAGAGGCATTTATCAAATAAAATCATCATGTGTAATAAGGTGAGGGTGAGTGTGTATCAGGCAGGCAGATGAGGAGTCTCAGATGGTAAGGGATAATATAGAGACATGAGAAGGGGCTTTGAAGACACAGTTTGAAACTGATTGTCACTTACTGGCTATGTGATCTTCACCTCACTAAGCTTTGGTTTCCTCATGGGTAAGCAAGAACATTTTTAGGACCTCATAAAGCTGTTATGAAGATGAAATAAGATAGTGCCAGTAAAAATCTTAGCACAAGTCCTAGCAGTGTGAACGCTTGGGGAATATTAATTATGCTTATTGTTGTCATTGTTCTGATCATACTTATTTCTTATCTCAGACTTTTGAGAGCTCTGGAAAGGCCATCATCCCTTCCTTGATCCATGAGAAGTAGGGAGGCCAATGCATGCCTACGTTTTCTTCTAGACCTCTCAGAGGAAGAATGGAGGTAGAAGCATCTCCACTTTATGTTCAGACTCAGTTCCTTGGCATCTAGGAAGGAAGACTCTCTCTTCATTCCCAGGGACCCAAATGAGCATACTCTAGGGCACACTCTCGCTACACCCTACTTGTGGTTCTACTCAAAGGCTCTTAGTCTTGTGCATGGTTTGGATCACATAGTCCATTCATATAGGCCAAGTTCCTCCTTCCAAGAAACAAGGACTTTTTGACTTGTCTCTACCGGATGCCCTGCTTTCTTTGAAATAATTTTCTCACTTAAATCTAATTCTTTTAAACAAGGCTTCTAATGTAGAATTCAAAGAATTATTAACAAGGGATAATTTGATATGACATATTTTGATACATTAATAATCTAATTTTATACCTAGTCAACTTGAAAGCAAACTGAATTCAGTCTCATCTTAATTACAGTCATTCTCTCAGATGTCCATGTTTTACCCTAATCATCAAGTATTTTAAAGTGAATAAACAGATAATTCCACTGGTTCTCCTCTTTTTCACACCTCATGCTGCCTTTGTTCTTCAGTGACCCTAAAGGTGAACCACTGTCTGATGAATTCTCTTCCAGTAGAAAGGTTTTCTTCTAAGACATTTTTTATTTTTCTTGGTAAGTTGCTGAAATCTTGTCTCTTAATCTGTGTGCCCTAGATGGAATGAGGGTCAACTGGAATTGTAAAGTGAGTAGAGATATTCGAGTAAGAGGTGCATAAGGGCCTTGGGAGGGTCCCTATCAAGCTGAATTCAGACCACAGTCAAGATAAGGGGCTGGTAAATCACTTAGGATGATAAAGAGCTGATCTGAGGCCTCCTGCCTCTGTCATCCTGAATTAATCAATTACACTCTTGTACCAACCACTTCCTGGCACCTGAGATCTTTAATACCACAAGGGGCTAGTTTAATTTTTTTTTCCTTTGCCCTGATACCTCCTGAATTGATAATTATGGATACTAATCTCTTCTATTAATTGAGTGTCTACCATTTGCAGAGGTTTTGCTTATATTATCTCTAAAACTCATAAGAATTTTTAAAGTGGGTCTTATCAGTCCAGTTTTGTGGAAGAAGAAATCCCAAACCATAAACATTAATACAAGTTCTTATGCTTCATAATTACTAAGCCACAGACTTGGGATTCAAACATAGAAGGCTGCTGTTTTCCTCTGTGTTCTGAACTTTGCCCAGATCTCCACACAGCAGCATCCCCAGGAGAAACCAACGGGTACTAAGCTCTAAGAGAGGGCCCTCGGTTCCCTGTAAGCTCTTGCAGCTGTGGGTGGAGAGGTGGAACAGAGAAATGGAGGCTGCAGGACATTTTCAGAAATTCCCTGTTTCAAATGACAAAATCACTAATGGTGACCTCATGTGTGTCAGAGTAGAACTGTGCTATGCAGGGTTTTCAGTGGCTGATTTTCGGAACTAACGCACCAGGCCATTCTTCCAAGGCACCTCTTGGTAGATTCAAACTCCACCCTTTTAATTAACAGCTGAGTGCTTTAACTGTTTGCACCACCAGGAACTCCCATCTCCATGCAAGTTCCCCTGGACTCAGCTGAGGATCCTTTACAGGCAGCTTAGCTAATGGGGAGTGACTGACCACAGCTAGCCTTCCAAATGCAGCTTTCCTAGCCTAGCTGTAGAGGGCAACCAGGCCTTGAGAAGAGAAGTGGAGGTGTTTTAGAGCAGAGCCAACATACATTTTCTGTACGGGGCCAGGACCAGGGCCAGATAGTAAATGTTATAGTCTTTGTGGGCCATACACTCCCTATTGCAACTCCTTCACTCTACTGTTTCAGCAAAAGCAAACATAGACAATGGGTAAGCAAATTGGCCGTGAAACTTTATTTATAGACGTTAAATTTTGAATTTCATATTCCTTTCATGCATAACAAATACCAGTCTTTTAAATTTTTCCAACCATTTAAAATGTAAAGATTATTCTTAGTAATGATCGTTCTTAGCAGGCAGTGGGCTAGATTCGTGTGCAAGTTTTAAATTGCAGACCCCTGCATCAGAGGTGGAGGGAGCTTGGTGAGTCAAATTATTTTTTAACCTAGAATTTATAATAACAGCTAATAATTTTTGAGTGGGCGTTGCATGCCAGGGACTATGCTGTGCACTTTATTTTTCTGGTTTAAAATCTTTAATGTTTGTTAATTATAACATAACTCCTACACATAAAAGTATATATGTAATATACGTAAAAATATAAATAGTAATATAGAAATGAACTAATGTGTTTAACAAAAAACAGTCTAAAACCCATAATTTGCCAATACCTTTGAATGCACTGGTCTTTTTCTCATCCTGCACCCTCTCAATTCCCAACAAGAGGTAAAATTTGTGTGTCTCTAAGTATTTTATTTTCTTTCAGGGCGTAATATAACACAAGTATAGAAAAATAAAGCATATGTATAGTTTAGCACATTATTATATAACTAATACCTATGTTTGTTTCTTGAACAGAAAACTAAATCAAAATAGAATATTTCTGACACCTTTCCCATTGAGCTCTGAAGAACACTATCTCGTTCCTCCCTTCTCTTGGAGTTTGTGATAATTACTTCCTGCTCCCTTTTAAAATTTTTTTTCCAGTATTTTGTTCTGTTACACTTAAGGTTAACATGAGTTGAACTCTATGGCAACTAACGACAGCAAGTGTAGTACGTATCCCATATATTTTTGTAAGTATATATGTA
>NW_004444000.1:10950204-10951383 GCF_000243295.1 Trichechus manatus latirostris | reverse complement strand
AAAGGTCGGCAGTTCGAATCCACCAGCTGCTCCTTGGAAACCCTATGGGGCAGTTCTACTCTGTCCTATAGGGTCGCTATGAGTCGGCATCGACTTGACAGCAATGGGTTTGTTTTTTGTTGTTATAACTAGTTTTGCACTCCATGTGATTGGAATAATATTTACGTACGATTTTGAACCTGGCTTCTTTCACTATTATGTGTTTGAGATTCATCCATGGTGTCACATGTAGCCTTATTTTCATTTCCGTGGGCTGTTTCATAGTTATCCATTCTACTATTGATAAAAAGCGCTGCTCTCAATAGTCATGTTCATGTATCACGGTGCACAGGAAGAAGAGGGGTATTTTTTGTCTTTTTTATTGCATGTTTTGTTTTTAAGATAGAGTTTGGGTAAAGACTTCTGGTGGCACAATAGTTAAGTGCTCAGGAGCTAACGGAAAAGTAGCGGTTTGAACCCACCCAGGGGCTCTGTGGGAGAAAAGACCTGGTGACCTGCTCCCGAAAGATTACAGCCTAGGAAACGCTATGGGGCAGTTCTACTCTGTTTGTTGTATAGCGTTGCTATGAGTCAGAATCGACCTCATGGCACATAAAACAACAGGGTTTGGGTAACTTTAATTTTACTAAATAATGTAAAACTCTTTTCTCAAGTAGTTAACCTTTTCAATAATTGTATCCTAAAGATGTTTTAATTTTTGGCAATCTGATGGTATCTCTGGTGGTTCAATGGTATTTTATTATGGCTTTAATTTGTATTTCCCTGATTACTAATGAGATGAGGTACTTTTTCATATGCTTATTAGCTATTTGGATTTCTGCTTTTGGGAAGCGTCTGTTAACATTTTTTGTTTTACTTTTGTATTGTCTTTTTGTTTTTCCTTATGCTGTATAAATGCCCCGCCCCTTGTTAGTTCTATTAATTACAAAGAGATTCTACTACCTTCTATATTGTTTTCCTACTTTCTTCATGGCGCCTTTCAATGAACAGATGTTTTTCATATAATGTAACTGAATGATCCACCTTTCAATTTCTCATTAATGCTGTTTTTAAAATAAATATTTAACAAATTTTTCCTCATCTTGATATGAGTAATATATTCACCTACATTATTCTTTAAAATCTTTATATTTTTATTTTTGGTGTAAATTCTTTTTTTTTTTAGATTTTTTTAGTCTA
>NW_004444000.1:10937467-10949919 GCF_000243295.1 Trichechus manatus latirostris | reverse complement strand
CCTTAGATGAAGGTTTGCAGAACAAATAGTTTCTTGTTAAACAGTTAGTACACATATTGCCCTATGACAATGGTTAACAACACCACGACTGGTGTAAATGCTTTAATTCACCTTGCATTTATTTTTGTATGTGGTATGAGATAGGGCTTCAGTTTCTTCCTTTCTTTACCTCTTACCCAATTGTTTCAGAAATATTTACTAAATAATATATCTTGTTCTAGTGATCTGAATGTCTTCTCTGTCAGAAAGTATATAACTTAAACCTAACCCATTGCCAACAGAATGCAGAAATTGTTGAATAATATCATTAATATCACATTCAAGTAAAATTTTGCTGAAGATCATTCAAAAGTGGCTGCAGCAGTACATCGACAAGGAACTGCCAGAAATTCAAGCCAGATTCAGAAGAAGATGTGGAACCAGGGATATCATTGCTGATGTCAGATGGGTCCTGGCTGAAAGCAGAGAATACCAGAAAGACGTTTACCTGCGTTTTATTGACTATGCAAAGGCATTCAACTGTGTGCATCATAGCAAATTATGGATAACATTGCAAAGAATGGGAATTACAGAACACTAAATTGTGCTCGTAAGGAACCTGTACATAGATTAAGAGGCAGTCATTTGAACAGAACAAGGGGATCCTTTGTGGTTAGTCAGGAAAGGTGTGTGTCAGGGTTGTATCCTTTCACCATTCCTATTCAATCTATATGCTGATCAAATAATCCAAGAAGCTGGACTATATGAAGAAGAAGGGGACAGCAGGATTGCAGGAAGACTCATTAAAGACCTGTATTATGCAGATGACACAACCTTGCTTGCTGAAAGGGAAGAGGACTTGAAACACTTACTGATGAAGATCAAAGACCACAGACTTCAGTATGGATTACACCTCAGCATAAAGAAAAAAGAAAAAAATCCTCACAACTGGACCAATAAGTAACATCATGATAAATGGAGAAAAGATTGACGTTGTCAAGGATTTCATGTTACTTGGATCCACAATCAACACTCATGGAAGCAACAGTCAAGAAATCAAATTACACCCGCATTGGGCAAATCTGCTGCAAAAAACCTCTTCAAAGTGTCAAAAAGCAAAGATGCCACCTTGAAGACTAAGGTGTACCTGACCCAAGCCATGGTGTTTTCAATCACCTCATATGCATGTCCAAGCTGGACAATGAATAAGGAAGACCAAAGAATTGACCCCTTTAAATCGTGGTGTTGGTGAAGAATATTGACTATACCATGAACTGCCAAAAGAAAGAACAAATCTGTCTTGGAAGAAGTACAACCAGAATGCTCCTTAGAAGCAAGGATGGCAAGATTTCGTCTCACATACTTTAGACATGGTATTGGAAGTGATCAGTCCCTGGAGAAGGACAACATGCTTGGTAAAGTAGAAGGTCAGTGAAAACGAGGAAGACTCTTAACTAGATGGATTGACACAGTGGCTGCAACAATGGGCTCAAGCAGAACAATGATTGTGAGGATGGCACAGGACTGGGCAGTGTTTCATTCTGTTGTTCATAGGGTCACTTTGAGTAGGAACTGACTCGACGGCACCTAACAACAACAACAATCCATTGCCACTGAGTTAATCTAGACTCATGATGACGCCATATGTTACAGAATAGAGCTGCTCTTTAGGGTTTTCTTGGCTGTAATCTTTATGGAAGCAGATTGCCAGGGCTTTCTTCCATGGCCCCTCTGGGTGTGTTCAAACTGCCAACATTTAGGTTAGCAACTTATCACAAACTGCTTGTGCCACACAGGGACCTTTGTCAGAAAGTAGGTGCACTTATATACTTGGGTCAGTTTCTGGGATTTCTGTTTTGGCCCACTGGTATATTTTCTATTTTTCTACCAATAGTGTGCTATCTTAATTACTATAGCTTTATAATATACTTTGATATCTAGTAGAAAATTGTGTTGTATATGTGGGAAAAAAGAGAGAAAAGGGATTGGTAACTAAAAGGCTGGAAAAATTGGCCTCTGAAATATTGATCTATGTAACAGGGAATATTTCTCCATTTATTTAGGTCTACTTTAAACTATTTTTAAAAAGTTTTATAATTTTATCCATAAATTTTTCCTATAATCTTCTCCACGTAGATTTATTCCTAAGTACTTCATATTTTTTACAGTTTCTTTAAATGGCATTTTTTATTTAATCTGCAAATTGCTACTCTTTTTTAAGAATACAGTGAATTTCTACATACTGATTTTATACTTAAAATTTTATTTTGCATTTTTATTATAATACTTTATCCATGTATCTTTATATACACATTCATTTCCTTTGCAAACAATAAGATATTCGTTCTTGATTTATCCTTGTATCATTTTTTTTTTTTTTGGTGTGTGTGTGTAGCCGTATTGTAATTGCTAATACCTCCAGTAAAATGTTGAGTAGAAGTAATGATTGTGATCATTATTAACTTTTCTTGATATCAAAGTGAAGCTTTCTGAAATAGGCAAACTTCTAAGATGGCCCTGAATCCCTGACTCCTGGAGTTCAAGTCATTGTGTAATTTTCTACCCTTGAGTGTGGACTGAACCCACTTCTAACCAGCAGCATACAGCAAATTTGATGGAATGTCAGATGCATGATTATTCTATAAAGGATTATGATTAGTTCTCTCAGTTTGAAGGTTTAGGTTCATGGCTTCATGGGACTATCTAGTCAACTGGCCTAATATTGTTTTTAAAGTTTCTGTTTTACCCCCTAGTTCAGTGAGTAATGTCTGCATCTTAAAAGCTTGCGAGCTACCATCTAAGGTATCAAAATTGGTTACCATCTGCCTGGAGCAGCAGAGGAAGATGACTCAGGAACTGGAGGAGGAATTGGACTGCAGGTCTAGTTTTCTCTGTGAACTACTGCCTCCTTTGCCATGAGGCCAGAAGAACTGGATAGTGCACAGTTACCATTACTGAACGTTTTGATCAAGGATTCAATAGATGAAGCCTGATCAAAAGGAGGAAAAATGAGGAACAGATTTTCAAATTTGGATGGAATCCAGACTTACTGCACCCAGTGAGGCTAAAAAAAAAACACCCAATCTATTCCCCTGAGAAAATCTTTAAACCTTGAACCAAAACTATGCCCTGAAATCATCTTTAAACTAAACAGCAGTTTAGCTAGAATAGTGACGAATGTTCGCCTGAAGGCCCGAACTCTATTGAAGAATTATTTGACAAGATCAAATTGACAACAGTAACACTGAAGCATAGATGAGAAGTTTAGGGGGCAGTAAACCTAAGTCAATGTTGGTGAAACAATATGGGTAGAGATAGCGAGAATGGTGATATAATGTGAAGAATGTAGCCAATGTCACTGAACTGTACATGTAGAAATTATTGAATGGGTGTATGTTCTACTGTGTACATTTTCACCAAAAAAAAAAAAAAAACACAAAGATTGTTACTTCTATCTTACTAGGAGACTCCCTGTTATGGATTTAATTGTGTCCCCCCAAAATACGTATCAGCTTGGTTAGGCCGTGATTCCCAGTATTCTGTGGTTGTCTTCCATTTTGTGATTGTAATTTTATGTTAAAGAGGATTAGGGTAAGATTATAACACCCTTACTAAGGTCACATCCCTGAGCTAATGTAAAAGAGTTTCCTTGGAGTGTGGCCTGCACCACCTTTTATCTTACAAGTGATAAAAGGAAAGGAAGCAAGCAGAGAGTGGGGACCTCACACCACCAAGAAAGAAGCACTGGGAGCAAAGCACGTCCTTTGGACCCGGGGTTCCTGCTCAGAGAAGCTCCTAGTCCAGGGGAAGATTGATGAGAAGGACTTTCCTCCAGAGCCAACAGAGAGAGAAAGCACTTCCCTGGAGCTGATGCCCTGAATTTGAACTTCTAGCCTACTAGACTGTGAGAAAATAAATTTCTTTTTGTTAAAGCCATCACTTGTGGTATTTCTGTTATAGCAGCACTAGGTAACTAATACACTCCTTCTATTGCCTTCTTGAATAGCATGCTTTCATGTAGCAAGCTATCACTTTGGAGACACATGTGTATCAAGGCAGTGAGGGAAGCCTCTAGTCAACATCTAGCAAGAAACGCAGGCACTCCATCCAACAGCTGGTGAGTAGTTAAATACTGTCAGCAACCACTGAGAAGGCTTGGGCAGATCCTCCCCAACTGAGCCTTTATCTGAGACTACATATGATGATGTATCACTTTGATTGCAGCCTTGTGAAAGATTGTGAAGCAGAGAGCACAGTTAAGCCATACACAGATTCCTAATTTACAAGAAACTGTGAGATAATAAATGCAGGCTTTTTAAGCTGCTAAGATTTTTGGTAATTTGTTGTACAGTAGTAGATAAAACACTTTACACTTTTTAACATTAAGTATTTTGTTAGATATACTTTTTTGTATCTTTTATCAAATTAAAGAATTCACTTTTATTATCCATTCTCTATAAGTTTTTTTCTAACAGCTTTATTTAGATACAATTTGCATACCTTACAATTTACTCATTTAAAGTAAACAATTCAATTTTTTGAGTATATTTGTTGAATTGTGCGACCATCACCACAATCTACTTTTAGAACATTTTCATCCTTCCAAAAAGAAACCTTCAATCCACTAGTAGTAACTAAATATTTGCCTCCACTGGCACCTGTCCTAAGCAACCACTAATCTTCTCTCTGTAGATTTGCCTAATGGAACATAGCATATAAATGTAATTATACAGTTTGCGGTCTTTTGTCAACACATTTTTGTGGGCTTATTTCAATGAGCATAGTGTTTACATTGATGTTGTAGCACAAATCAATACTTCATTCTTTTTTGTTACTGACTGCTATTCAGTTGAATAGATGTACCACATTCTATTTCTCAATCTGTTAGTCGATGACATATTAATTGCTTCCACTTTTGACTGTTACGAATAATACTGCTGCGAATACTTGTGTTCACGATTTTGTGCCTTGGCTAAAATCTCCAGTGTAGTATTGAATAGAAATGACAAACGTGGATATATTTGTCTTGTTCCTGAACTTAAAGATAAAGCAGTCAGTCTTTCAACATTATGTATAGTACTAGCTGTGGGTTTTTAATAGATGCCCTTCATAGGATCCCTTCATCAAGTTAAGGCAGTTCTTTTCTATTCCTACTATGTTGAGCATTTTAATTTGAACAAGTGTTGGGTTACTCAAATGCCTTTAACACAATCATACGGCTTCAGTTCACTGTTCTATTAATGTGGTATATAACTCAGTTTATTTGTTAATCCCATCTTGCATTCCTGAGATACATCCTATTTTGTCATATGTAGCTGAATTTCGTTGGCTAGTATTTTGTTGCAGATTTTTTTATTTTAATGTCTATAGTTTTCTTGTTATATGTTTGTCTGATTTTGGTATGACGGCAATACTGGCCTCATACAATGAGTCAGGAAGTGTTCCATCCTCTTCTACCTCCTGGAAGTATTTTGGAAAGACTGGTATTAATTATCCTTCAGATGTTTGGTAGAATTCGCCAGTGGAGCTATCTGGGCCTATGCTTTGAGGAAAGTTTTTAAATTACTAATTCAATCTCCTTACTTATTAAAGGTCTGTTAAGATTTTCTGTTTCTTTTTGAGTCAGTTTTTGTAATTTATATCCATGGAATTTGTCCATTTCATACAAGTTATCTAATTTGTGTCATGTAGTAGGTGGCCACAGTCTCTCTCTCTCTCTCTCATTTCTTTTATTCCTGATTTTATTGACTGAGTCTTCTCTCTATTTTCTTTGGCCAATCTAGATATAATTTGTCAATTTTTAATAATCTTCTTCAAGAACCAACTTCTATTTATTTTATTTCCTCTATTTTCTATTTTATTTACACCACAATCTTTGTTATTTTCTTCCTTCTGATAGTTTTGGACTTTGCTCTCTTTTTTCTGCTTCCTTCAGGTGGAGAGTTAGGTTATTGAATTGAGAATTTGCTTCTTTGTATTTCATTTTTTATTGTAACATATAAATAGCATGTTTGCCAATTCAACATTTATCACACGTACAATTCACTGACATCAACAACATCAATTATATTATGCATCCATCATCCTATTTTTTAACTTTCACCTGTTAAAAAACAAAACAAAAAAACAAAGCTGTTGCCGTAGAGTCAATTCTGACTCATAGCGAGCCTATAGGACAGAGTAGAACTGCCCAGTAGGGTTTCCAAGGCTGTAGTCTTTACGCAAGCAGACTGCCACATCTTTCTCCCGCAGAGCGGCTCGTGGGTGCAAACCACTGCCCTTGAGGTTAGCAACTGAGTGCTTTCTCTGTGAACACTGCTTAGGTGCATCCCATAACTTTCGCTATGTTTTGATTTTCTTTCAATTAATCTCAAAGTATTTTCTAATTTCCCTTGTGATGTCTTCTTTAACCCATTGATTACTGAGTGTGTTGTTTAACATCACATATTTTTTTAATTTCCCAGATATCATTCTGTTATTGATTTCAAAGTAATGTATTTAATTTCATTGTTGTTAGAAAACATAGGTTCTATGATTTTAGCGCTTTTAAATTTATTGCGGCTTTTTTATGATTTAGCATATGCTCTATCCTGGATAATGTTCCACATGCACACAAGAAGAATGTGTATTCTGCTGCCATTAGGTAGAGTGTTCCGTGAATATGTTAGGTCTACCCATAGCTTGTTTATAGTGTTGCTAATTATTCTATTTACTTGTTGATCTTATGCCTACTTGCTCTGTTGCTTATTAAAAGCAGGGTTCTGAAGTCTCCAACTGCTGTTGTTGAAGTGTCCATTCTTCCTTCAATTCTGTCAGTTTTTGTTTCATGTATTTTGGGTTGTCAGGTGTGTATACATTCATAATTGTATCTTCCTGATTGATGGATATTTTTATCACCATGAAATATCTCATTTTGTCTCTATTAGTATTTTGTTTTGTTTTAAAGTCCATGTTGTCTGATACTAGTATAACCACTCCAGCTCTTTATGGTTGCTTTTTTGTCACGATATATCTTTTTCATCCTTTTTCTTTCCATCTACTTTTATCTTTGTGTAAGAAAGGTGATGCCTGTCATCAACATAGCTGGATCTTTCTTTATTAAATCCATTCTAACAATTGGATTGTTTACCCTATTAACAATCCATTATAATCCATACAATCCATTATCCATACAATCCATTTATTGTTCTGTTGATATGTTTGGATTTACTTCTGCCATTTTACTTTTTAATTTCTCTATGATTCACATATTATTTGCTCCTCTGTTCCTGTTTATTGTCTTCATTTATATTAATTGGATATTTTCTAATGTAACACTTTACAATGATGTAACACAATTTCTTTAATAATTTTAAGTTATTTTTTGAGTTTTCTTAGTGATTTCTCTAGAACTTAGAGGTTACATTATAATTTATCATAATCAATTTAAGATTACTACTTAGTTCCAGTAATACATAGAAACTCTAATCTTACATAGAACCATTGCCTCTACATCTCTTTTGTGATATTATTGTCATATATATTCAGTCTATATATGTTACAAAAAAACTAGCACATTTTTATAATTATTAGTTTATACAATCTTATGTCTTTTAAGGAAGCTGAGAGAAGAAAGGCGAGCAAGTTTATATTTATAGAGTCTGTTATATTAACTTACAGTTTTGCCCTTTCTGCTTCCCTTCATTTCTTTCTGTGGATCAGGGTCATTTCTTTTCTTCTATATAGCGTTGTTCCCACCTACGTACCTTATTGTCAAACACATTACATGTCTCTATATATTTAGGCTCAACAATCCAATTGAATATGTGTGTTTTTTTTTTTTTTTTAAATTCTACTAGATGAAGGTTTACAGAACAAATAGTTTCTTATTAAACAGCACATACTGTTTTATGACAATGGTTAACAAACCCATGTCATGTCAACACTGTCCCTTCTCAACCTTGGGTTCCTTACTACCAGCTTTCCTGTCTTCTCCTGCCTTCTAGTCCTTCCCTTGTGCTAGTGTGCCCCTTTAGTCTCATTTTGTTTATTGGGCTGTCTGATCTTTGGCTGAATGGTGAAACTCGGGAGTGACTTCATTACTGAACTAAAAGGGTGTCCGGGGGCCATACTCTCAGGGTTTCTCCAGTCTCTGTCAGGCCAGTAAGTCTGGTCTTTTTTGTGAGTTACAATTTTGTTCTACACTTTTTTCCAGCTCTGTCCGGGATCCTCTCTTGTGATCCTGGTCAGAGCAGTCAGTGGTGGTAGCCGGGCGCCATCTAGCTGTACTGGACTCAGTCGGCTGGAGGCCTTGGTAGCTGTTGTCCATTAGTCCTTTGGACTAACCTTTTCCTTGTATCTTGTTTCCTTCGTTCTCCCTTGCTCCCAAAGGGGTGAGACCAGTGGAGTATCTTAAATGGCTGTTCACAGGCTTTCAAGACCCTATACACTACTCACCAGTGTAGAATGTAGAACATTTTCTTTATAAACTGTTATGCCAGTTGAGCTAGATGTACCCTGAGACCCTGGTTCCCACAGCCCTCCGCTCAGCAATTCAGTCCCTCCGGGAGTTTGGATGTGTCTATGGAGCTTCCATGACCTTTCCTTGTACACGTTGTGCTGGCTTCGCCAGTATTGTGTACTGTCTTACCCTTCACCATAGTTACCATTTATCTATTGTCTATTTTGTTTCCCCCACTATGCCTCCCATCCCTCTTAACCAACAAAGATTGTTCCTTTTTTGTGTGTAAACTTTTTCATGAGTTTTTACAGTAGAGGTCTTATACAATATTGTTCGTTTTGTGATTGATTTATTTCAGTCAGCATAATGTCCTCCAGTTTTGTCCATGTTATGAGATACTTCATAGATCCATCATTGTTCTTTACCATTACATAATACTCCATTGTGTGTACGTACCGTAGTTTGTTTATCCTTTCATCTGTTGATGGGCATCTAGGTTGTTTCCATCGTTTTCCTATTGTGAACAATGCTGCAATGAACATGGGTGTGCATATGTCTATTTGTGTGAAGGCTCTTATTCTCTAGGATATATTCCTAGAAGTGAGATTGCTGGATCGAATGGTATTTCTATTTCTAGCTTTCTAAGGAAGCGCCATATCATTTTCCAAGATGCTTGTATCGTTTTGCATTCCCACCAGCAGTGCATAAGAGTTCTGATCTCCCCACAGCCTCTCCAACATTTGTTATTTCCAGTGTTTTTGATTTGTGCCAGTAATGCCGGGTGAGATGGTGTCTCATGGTGGTTTTAATTTGCATTTCTCTAAAGGCTAGTAATCGCGAGCATTTCCTCATGTGTCTATTGGCCTCTTGAACGTCTTCTTTGGTGAAGTGTCTGTTCATTTCCTTTGCCCATTTTTTAAAAGGATTATTTGCCTTTTTGTTGTAGAGGTGTTGGATTTTAGAGATTAGACCTTTGTCCGACTTGAAATGTCCAAAAAATTACTCCCAGTCTGTAGGTTCTCTTTTTACTCTTTTGGTGAAGTCTTTTGATGAGCATAAGTGTTTAATTTTTAGAAGATCCCGGTTATCTAGCGTCTCTTCTGGAGTTTGTGTATTGTTGGTTATGGTTTGTATCCTGTTAATGCCGTGTATTAGGGCCTCTAGCCTTGATCTTATTTTTTCTTCTATGAACTTTACAGTTTTTTGCTTCACGTTTAGGTCTTTGATCCATTTTGAATGAGTTTTTATATATGGTTTGAGGTATCGGTCCTGTTTCATTTTTTGGCAGATGGACATCCAGTTTTACCAGCACCATTTGTTTATAAAAACTGTCTTTTTCCCATTTGATGGATCAGGTGACCGTAGGTGGGTGGATTTACATCTGGGTTCTTAATTCTGTTCCATTGGTCAATTTGTCAGTCGTTGTACCAGTTCCAGGCTGTTCTGACTACCATAGCTGTATAGTAGGTCCTGAGGTCAGGTAGTGTGAGTCCTCCTACTTTATTCTTCTTTTTAAATAGTGCTTACTTATCCAGGGCCTCTTCCCTTTCCATATAAAGTTAATGATTAATTTTTCCATCTCTTTAAAGAATGTTGTTGGTATTTGGATAGGCATTGCATTGTATCTGTAAATTGCTTTGGGTAGAATAGTCATTTCACAATGTTCTACCTATCCATGAGCATGGTATGTTTCCCATTGATGTAGATACCTTTGGATTTCTTGCAGTAGTGTTTCGTAGTTTTCTTTGTATAGGTCTTTTACATCCATGGTTAGATTTATTCCTAAGTATTTTATCTTTTTAGGGAATATTATAAATGATATTGCTTTCCTGATTTCCTTTTCGTTATTCTCTTTATTGGTGTATAGGAATCCAACTGATTTTTGTATGTTTATCTTGTATCCTGCTACTCTGCTGAGTCTATTAGTTTCAGTATTTTTCTAGTGGAGTCTTTAGGGTTTTCTGTGTATCGTATCAAATCATTCACATCAGAGACAGTTTAACTTCTTCGTTACCAATTTAGATGTCATTTATTTCTTCTTCTTGCCTTATTGCTCTAGCTAGGACTTCCAGCACAATGTTAAATAGGAATGGAGATAAAGTGCATCCTTTTCTTGTTCCTGTTCTCAAGGGGAATGTTTACAGCCTCTCTCCATTAAGAATGACATTGGCCGGTGGTTTTGCATAGATACCCTTCTTTATGTTGAGGAATTTCCCTTCTAACCCATTTTATTGAGGGTTTTTTTTTTTTCTAACAGGAATGGCTGTTGGACTTTGTCGAATGCCTTTTCCGTATCCATTGAGATGATCACGTGATTCTTTTCTTTCCTTTTATTCATGTGGTGGATTACATTGATTGATTATCTAATGTTGAATCATCCTTGTATACCTTGTATGAATCCTACTTGGTCATGGTTTATTATTTTTTGATTCGATGCTGATTTCTATTGGTTAAAACTTTTGAGAATTTTTGCATCTACGTTCATGAGAGATATTGGTCTGTAATTTTCTTTTTTGGGGGCATCTTTGCCTGGTTTTGGTATCAGGGTTATGCTGTCTTCATAGAATGAATTCAGAAATGTTGCTTCCTTTTCTGTGTTCTGAAATAGTTTCAGTAGTACTGGTACAAGCTCTTCTCTAAATGTTTGGTAGAATTCTCCAATGAAGACATCTGGGCCAGGGCTTTTTATTGTTGGGAGTTTTTTAATTACCTTTTCAATCTCTTTTTTTGTTATGAGTTTGTTCAGATTTTCAACATCACTTTGTTGTAGTATGGGTAGGTAGTGTTCTTCTAGAAATTTATCCATTTCCTCTAGGTTTTCAAATTTGTTGGAGTATAGTTTTTCATAATACTCTGTTGTGTTCCTCTTTATTTAGTTGGGTCTGTTGTAATGTCCCCCCATTTCATTTCTTATTTGAGTTATTTTCTTCCTCTCCTGATTTTCTTTTGTCAGTCTGGCCAGTGGTTTGTCAATTTTATTGATTCTTACAAAGAACGAACTTTTGGTTTTATTGATTCTTCCTATTGTTTTTCTGTTCTCCATTTCATTTATTTCTGCTCTGATCTTTACTATTTCCTTTCTTATGATGGCTGTGGGATTTTTTTGCTGTGGCCATGTCAGCCTTGGTGAGTGGAAGTCCGTGCTGCTGGGCCCATGCATAACCTCCATCCCTGATACCATGGCCACTTTGTTCATGAGCCCATTGAGCAACGGCAGGAGTAATTGGGGAAAGAGGATGAGTGGTTTCCACAGAACGCATCATCCTATCCACTTGACTGTTAAAATCATCCTCTGCTGAGGTCACCCTTTCCTAAGCATTCACATGAGACACAAATATCTTCACTTCTTTGGCCCATTCAGAGACATCTATCCACATACTTCTTCCACATAAGTGTTTGTCTCTAATTTTCCAATCAAGTTCCTTCCAAGACCCTGACCATCCAGCCAAACCATTGGCCACAGCCCATGAATCAGTATATACTCGCACATCTGGCCATTTCTCCTTCCAAGCAAAGTGAACAACCAGGTGCACTTCTCGAAATTCTGCCCATTCAGAGGATTTCCCTTCACCACTGTCCTTCAGGGAGGTCCCAGAAAGGGGCTGTAGTGCTGCTGCAGTCCACTTTTAAGTGGTGCCTGCAATCATGCAGAACCATCTGTAAACCAGGCACGAGTTTTCTCTTCCTCAGTCTACTGATCATAAGGAACTCCCCATAAGGCCATAGGTGCAGACTGGGAGATGGAAGGTGATGTGACAAGAGTGGAGACCATGGGCATTTGGGCCACTTCCTCATGCAACTTACTTGTGCCTTCAGGTCCTGCTCATGCCTGATCTCGAATATACCACTTCCATTTAATGATGGAGTGCTGCTGTGCACGTCCAGCTTTATGGTTCTGTGGGTCAGACAACACCCAGTTCATGATGGGCAGCTCAGGCCTCATGGTGACTTGGTGTCCCATGGTTAAGCATTCAGTCTCTACTAAGGCACAGTAACAAGCCGAAAGTTGTTTCTCAAAAGGAGAGTAGTTATC
>NW_004444000.1:10914893-10937326 GCF_000243295.1 Trichechus manatus latirostris | reverse complement strand
TGTATGCGGCACTTGAGCCTTGACTCTGAAGCCCTGAGCACATCTCTTTCCTTCATCAGTTTGTCTAGCAAAAGTAGGACAAACCAACCAGCTTCCTTATACTTCTCATTCTGACAAAGCTGTAGAAAGATATCACATGTGTTCACCCTGAGCCTCGCCTTTCACCAATACCTGATCTACTGGTAGTGATATTTTGCGTATTTGTATCGCCACCTCGCTCCATGGACTAGCAGTGACCTCTTTACTGCTGGAAGCAGTCATCAACGTCTTTATGACTAACCAGACTTGAGAACAAATTTAGAAAGCTCATCCTACAATTTTGTTTCTCTAGAACCAGTCCCAGTACCAAATGTCTTAGGCTGGGTTCTCTAGAGAAGCAAAACCAGTAGAGTGTATAACTATATATAGAGAGAGAGATTATATCAAGGAAACAGCTCATGTGATTGTAGAGGCTAGAACGTCCCAAGTCCGTGGATCAGGGTAGAGGCCTCTCCCAAGTCACACAGCTGCAGAAGCTGGCAAGCCCAAGATCAGAATGTCAGAGAGCAGGGCTCCCACTCACAGGCTGTGCAGATCGACGAATCCCACATTCGGCAGCTAAGCTGACAGCTCAAGTCCCAAGAACGGGAGATGAGATGACAGGAAGCAGCTGCAGGATCCAGAGAGAGCAAAAAGGCAGAACGTTTGATTATATACAGATGCGGGCCACACCCCCAAGGAGACTCCCTTTCATCTGACTGGCTACTCACAGTATATTCAATCATGGGAGTGATTACATTAAAACACGAAGAATCATGCCCCAGCCAAGCTGACACACAATCTTAACCATCACACTATGTATATCTATTCTTGTCTTCTTATAAAAGAGGGATTATCCAATATTTTTCCTTCTATGCTTCATTTATTTCACTTAGCATTATGCCCTCCAGGTTTATCCATATTATAATATGTTTCCTGGAATCGTCATTGTTCTTTATGGTTGCAAAGTATTCCATAGTATGTATGTACCACAATTTGCTTGTCCAATCATCCGTTGATGGGTACTAGAGTTGTTTACATTTATTTGCTATTGTGAATAAAGCAGCAAAGAACACAGGTATGCATATGCCTGTTTCTGTCATTACTTTTAGATCTCTAGGGTTTAGGTTTCTAGGGTTTATAGGGAGCCCTGGTGAAGCAGTGGTTAAGAGCTTGGCTACTAACCAAAAGGTCAGCAATTCTAATCCACCAACTACTCCTTGCAAACACTGTGGGTAGTTCTACTCTGTCCTATAAGTGCTTCTATGTGTAGGAATCCACTAGATGGCAATGGATTTGGTTTGGGAGTGGCTTAGAGTTTAAAAGGCCCCTACGAGTCAGAATTGACTTGACGACGATGGGTTTTATGGGGTAGGGTATATATCTAGGAGTGGGATTGCTGCATCATAGCGTAGTTCTATTCCTAGTTTTTTGAGAAAGTGCCATATCCTTTTCAATAGTAGTTGTGCCATTTTACAGTCCCACCAGCAATGGATAAGGGTTCCAATCTCCCCACATCCTCACCAATATTTGTTGTTATCTTTTTTTTTTTTTTTTAAATCAGTGCCATTTTAGCTGGGGTAAGATGGGATCTCGTTTGAGTTTTGATTTGCATCTCTCTAATGGCTAGTGATTGTGAACATCTTTTTACATTTGTGGGCTGCTTGGATGTCATCTCTCCTCTTTGGTGAAAATTCTGTTTATTTCCTTTGCCCATCTGGTGATTGAGTTGTTTTTCTTTTTGTTGTTGAGTTGTTGCAGGTTTCTATATATCTTAGAAATTAGACCCTTATGTTCCCGAAGTTTTTTTTTCCAAATCTGTAGGTTGTCTATTTACTCTTTTAATAAAGTCTTTTTATGAGAATAAGTTTTTAATTTTTATAAGGTTCTATTCATCTATTTTGTCTTCCTCTAGTCACGCACTTGTTACGTTTGTTATCCTATTTTTATAAAAGATTAGTTACACATTTTTTTCCCAGGAATTTTATGGTTTAATATTTTAGGTTTAACATCTGCCACTCATCTACCCATTTGTCATGTTGTAGAGACTTGCCTGTTGCTGTGATGCTGGGAGCTATACCAGTATTTCAAATATCAGCAAGGTCACACGTGGTGGACAGTTATCAGCTGAGATTCAGGACTAAGACTAGCAAGAAGGAAGTGACAGTCTACTTCTGAAAAACATAGCCAGTGAAAACCTTAAGAATAGCAGCAGAATATTGTCTGATACAGTGCCAGAAGATGAGCTCCTCATGTTGGAAGGCACTGACAATATGACTAGGGAAGAGCTGCCTTCTAAAAGTAGGGTTTACTTTAAAGACATGGACGGAGTAAAACTTTCAGGACTTTCATTTACTGATGTGGCATGACTCGAAATGAGAAGAAATAGCTGCAAACATCCATTAATCATCGAAAGGTGGAATGTAGGAAGTATGAATCTAGGAAAATTGTAAGTCATCAAAAATGAAATTAAAAGTATAAAAATTGATATCCTAGGCAGTAATGGACTGAAATTGATTGGTATTTGCCATTTTGAATCAGATGGTCATATGCTAGGAATGACAAACTAAAGAGGAATGGTGTAGCATTCATGGTCAAAAAGAACATTTCAAGATCTATTCTGAAGTACAACACTGTCAGTGATAGGGTGATATCCATACACCTACAAAGAGGTCAGGTAATACAATTATTATTCAAATTTATGCACCAACCAGTAATGCCAAGGATGAAGAAATTGAAGATTTTTACCAACTTCCACAGTCTGAAGTTGATTAAACTTGCAGTTAAGATGCATTGATAATTACTGTTGATTAGAATGCAACAGCTGGAAACAAAGAAGGATCTGTAGTTAGAAAATATGGCCTTGGTGACAGAAACAACACCAGAGATTGCACAATAGAATTTTGCCTGACTTGTTCATTGCAAGTACCTTTCGTCAACAACATAAATGGTGACTATATATGTGTACCTCACCAGATGGAATACACAGGAATAAAATCGACTACATCTGTGAAAAGTCAGTGGAGACACTCAATATCATCAGTCAGAACAAGGCCAGGGACCCACTGCAGAACAGACAGTCAACTGCTCATATGCAAGTTCAAGTTGAAGCTGAAGAAAATTAAAAAATTCACAAGAGGAAAACACAACCTTGAGTATATCCCACCTGAATTTAGAGACCATCTCAAGAATAGATTTGACACATTGAACACTAATGACTGAAAACCAGACAAGTTGTGGGATGACATCAAGGATATCATATATGAAGAATGCAAAAGGTAATTTAAAAGAAAGAAAAGAACAAAATGCATATAAAAAGAGACTCTGAAACTTGCTCATGAACATTCAGCAGCTAAAACAAATGGAAGAAATGAAGAAAAAGAGCTGAACAGAAGATTTCAAAGGGCAACTTGAGAAGGCAAAGTAAAGTATTATGATGAAATATGCAAAGACCTGGAGCTAGAAATCAAAAGGAAAGAACATGCTCAGCATTTCTCAAGCTGAAAGAACTGAAGTAAAATTTCAAGCCTCGAGTTGCAATATTCAAGGATTCTTTGGGCAAAAAATTGAACACAGGAAGCATCAAAGGAAGATGAAAGGAATACAGAGTCACTGTACCAAAAAGACTTGGTCAACGTTCAACCATTTCAGGAGGTAGTATATTATCAAGGCTTGATGGTACTGAAGAAAGAAGTCCAAGCTGCACTGAAGGCGTTGGCGAAAAACAAGGCTCCAGGAATTGATGGAATACCAACTGAGATATTTCAACAACTGGATGCAGCAGGGAAGTGCTCACTTGTCTATGCCAAGAAATTTGGAAGACAGCTATCTGGCTAATCAAATGGAAGAGATTCATATTTGTGCCCATTCCAAACAAAGGTGATCCAACCGAATGTGGAAATTATTGAACAATATCATTAATATCACACTCAAGTAAAATTTTTCTGAAGATAATTAAAAAATGATTGCAGCAGTACATCAATGGGGAACTGCCAGAAATTCAAGTTGGATTCAGAAGAGGACTTGGGATGCAGGATATCACTGCTGATGTCAGATGGATCTTGGCTGAAAGCGGAGAATACTGGAGAGATGTTTACCTGTGTTTTACTGACTGTGCAAAGGCATTCAACTGTGGATCACAATAAATTATGGATAACCTTGCAAAGAGTGTGAATTTCAGAACACTTAACTGTGCTCACGAGGAGACTCTACACAGACCAAGAAGCAGTCGTTCAAACAAAACAAGGGGATGCTGCATGGTTTAAAAATCAGGAAAGGTGTGTGTCAGGGTGGTATCCTTTCATCATACTTATTCAATATGTATGCTGAGCAAATAATCTGAGAAGCTGGACTATACAAAAAAGAACAGGGCGTCAGGATTGGAGGAAGACTCATTAACAACTTGTGATATGCAGATGACACAACCTTGCTTACCGAAAGCAAAGAAGATTTGAAGCATTTACTGATGAAGATCAAAGACTACAGCTTCCAGTATGCATTACACCTCAACATAAAGCAAAAATCCTCACAAATGAATCAATAAGCAACATCATGATAAATGGAGAAAAGATGGATTGACACAGTGGTTGCAGTGATGGACTCCAGCACAGCAACGATTGCGAGGATGGTGCAGGACCTGGCAGCGTTTTGTTGCTTTGTTCATGGGGTTGCTATGAGTCAGAGCCAACTTGACAGCACCTAACAACAGGTTTAGTATTTAGGTCTTTGATTCATTTTGAGTTAGTTTTTATGCATGGTGTGAGGTATGGGTCCTGTTTCGTTTTTCTGCAGGTGGATATCCAGTTTTGCCAACACCATTTATTAAGAAGTCTGTTTCTTCCCTCTTGAATGGACTTTGACCCTCATAGATGGCTGGTTTATTTCTGAGTTCTCAACTCTGTTCCACTGGTCTATATACCTATTGTTGAACCAATACCAGGCTGTTTTGATTACAGCAGCCGTATAGTATGTTTGATATTTGGGAGTGAGAGGCCTCCTGCTTTGTTCTTTTTCTTCAATATAACTTTGGCTATTTGTGGTTTCTATTCTTTCTGTATGAATTTGGAAATTAGTTTTTCCATTTCCATAAAGAATTTTATTGGTATCTGTATTGGGATTTCTTTGTATCCATAGATTGCTTTAGGTAGTATTGACATTTTCACTACATTAAATGTTCCAATCCATGAGTGTGGGATGTCTTTCCATGTTTGTAGGTCTCTTTTAGTGTCTGTAGTGACATTTTTTAATTTTCATTGTATAAGTCTTTTATGTCCCTGGTAAGTTAATTCCTGGTTATTTTGTCAGTTAGGGGGCTATTGCAAATTGTATTGTTTTCTTGATTACTTTTTTGGAGTACTTTTTGTTAAGATGAATCCAACTGATTTTTGTGTGTTGATCTTGTGCCCTGCAACGTCACTAAACTCCTCTATTAGTTCCAGAAGTTTTCTTGCAGAATCTTTAGGATCTTCTATGTATAAGATCATGTCATCTGCAACTAGAGTTAGTTTTATTTCTTCCTTTCTGATTTGGATACTTTTTATTTCACTTTCTTGCCTTATTGCTCTGGCTTGGACCTCCAGTACAGTGTTGAATAAGAGTGGTGATAATGGGCATTCCCGTCTCATTTCTGTTCTCAAAGGAAAGGCTCTCAATCTTTCTCCATTGATAATAATGTTGGCTGTTGGTTTTGCATATATGTTTTTAATTATGTCAAGAAATTTCCCTTCTATTCCTATTTTTCTGAGTTTTTATCAGGAAAGTTTGTTGAATTTTATCAAATACCTTTTCTGCATGATCATATGGGTCTTTTCATTGATATGATCATATGGTTCTTTTCATTGATTTTATTTATGCAGTGAATTACATTGATTGATTTTGTAATGTTGAACCACCCATGTAGTCCTCATATGAATCCCACTTGATCACGGTATATGGTTTTTTTTGATATGTTACTGGTGTTGGCTAAAATTTTGTTGAAAATTTTTTCATCTATGTTCATAACAGATATTGGTCTGTAATTTTCTTTTCTTTTCTTTCTTTTTTTTTTTTGTGATGTCTTTGCCTGTTTTAGGTATCAGAGTTATACTGGCTTCATCGAAAGAGCACAGTAGTAATCATTCCTGTTCTATGTTTTCAAAGAGATTGAGTAGAGTTGGTGTCAATTTTTCTCTCATTATTTGGTAGAATTCCCCAGGGAAGCCATAGCCAGCTAGTCCTGGGCTTTATTTGTTGTTGTTAGCAGGGTTTTCTTTTCTTTTTTTTTTTTTTAACCTTCAATCTCCTTTGTAATGGATCTATTTAAATTTTCTATCTTTCTTTGTGTTAGTTTGGGTTTATAGTGTGTCTCTAGGAATTTGTCCATTTCATCAAATTTGTTGTAGTACAGTTTTTCATAGTAATCTGTTATGATCTTTATCTCTATTGGATCAGTTGTAAATGTCACCAATTACATTTGCCTCTTTCTTTTTTTTTTCTTTTGTCAATCTAGCCATGGTTTGTCTATTTTATTGATACTTTCAAAGAACCAACTTCTGTTTTTGTTGATTCTTCCTACTATTTTTCTATTTCCTATTTCATTTATTTCTGCCCTAATCTTTACATTTTTCTTTTTCCTGGAAGATTTTATCTTCTTTTGCTCCTCCTTTTCTATTTGTACAAGTTTTTGGTTTAAGCTAATGATTTTAGATATTTCTTCTTTTCAAAGTAGGCATTTATTACTATGAATCTCTCTTTGAGTACTTCTTTGCTATGTCTCAAAGGCTTTTATATGTTGTGTTTTCATTTTCATTTGATTCTAGGAATTTTTAATATCACTTTTGATTTCTTCTATTACCCAATAGTTTTTTAGTAGTGTATTATAGTGTATCATTTAGTTTCCATTTTTTTCCTTATTTTTCCTGTTGTTGATACCTATCTTCATACTATTATGGTCAAATAAGATACTTTGTATGATTTCTATCTTTTTAAATTTGTGGAGACTTGTTTTGTGACCTGGCATATGGTCTATTCTGAAAAAGAATTCCTGTACACTGGAGAATATAGTGTGTTGTTCTGATGCTGAGCAGAGTGTTTTATATATGTCCATTAGGTCCAGTTGACTTACAGTTTTATATAAGTTCTCAATGTCTTAGTGATCTTCATTTTAGATCTTCTGTCTAGAATTAAAAGTAGTGTGTTGAAGTCCCCTACTATTATTGTGGAGTTGTCTATTTATCCTTTCATATTAATCAGGATTTGTTTCATGTATTTTGGAACATTACTCTTAGGTGCATACATATTTATAATTGTTATGTCTTCTTTCTGGATTGACCATTTTATTATTATGTAATGTTTTTCTTTACCTTTTGCAACAGATTTTGATTTAAAGTCTATTTTGTTTGATATTGGTTTGACCACCCCTGCTTTTTTGTGTGTACTGGTTGCATGGAATATTTTTCCCATCCTTTTATTTTCAGTCTATTTGTCTCCTTATGTGTAAGGTGTGTTTCTTATAGACAGCAAAAGAATGTATCTTTTTTTTTTTAATCCGTCCTACCACTCTCTGTCTTTTTCATGGGGCATTTATATCATTTATATTTAAGTTTATTAATGACAATGGAGTGTCTACCTCACTCATTTTGATATTTGTTTTTTCAGGGTTTCATATCTTCTTTGTTTTTTTATTCTGATTTTTTCTGTCTTTGTATTTGGCTGCTTTCTTGTGATGAGCCTTCTTGCTTTCTTCCTTCTGAATATTTTTTCTTGGTGATTTTTTTTATGGTTACCACAGACATCACATTACACAACTCACAATTTTAACAACATTTAACACATGAACACCAGTCTTCTTCCCATTTTGCTTTTGATTGGTCCTTCTTCTCTTTAATTTTGTGGGTTTTACTATTTTTGTTGAACTGGGCCATTTTGTTATCTTTTTTTAACTTTAAGTTTTGTATTACAGTTTTTGTCAGAAAATTTTCTGATTTGGTGTCCTGGTGTTGCAGCAGGCAAGTGCCTGGCTGCCAGCTGAAAAGTTGGGGCCTGCACCCACCAGCCACTCCGTGGGAGAAAGATGTGGCAACCTGCCTCACAAGGACTCACAGATGTAAGTACCCCCGTGGGGCAGCTCCACTCTGCCCCTCAGTGTTGCTGTGATTCAGAATAGACCCATTGGCAGTGGGCTTGGTATCTTCTCCTGAGAACCACTAGAGGGCAATCTTATCCTTAGGTTTTTTTTTTTTTAAAGTGGTGATTCAGGAGTTCTGGATGCTTGACCTCTGGAATTCAAAAGGCATGTGCAGGGGGTTGGGGGTTTAACTGGTCACAGATGCTGATGTAAGCAGTGAGGCTCAACTTTCCTGTGGCAAAGATAGGGAGCTCTCTATGTCTTTTCCTCACAGTGCCCCTGCACAGGCTCTCCTACAGTGTCCCACTGTGGGCATGGAACTATCCCTTGCCCTCTGTGTTGCCTATCTGAAGTATTTCCCTCTTCCTGATACCCTTGCAGTTCCTCCCAGGCTTATTGTCCATCCATCTCAGGCCTCAGCAATATTCAACAGTACTCTCCTGCTATGCCACGGTCTCCCTTCACCCCCTCACAATTGTGCAGCTCATAAACTCCCACAGCCAACCTATGTTACCTTAAAAAATTAGGTTACAGCTTCTTTGGTTTAGCTCCCTTTCTGTGTTCCCTGTTTGGGCTATTGCCCAACCCTGTCTTAAAAGGGTTGTAATAAGTAAACACTCCAGATGTTGGCAGGTAGATTCTCCCAGTTTCTATGTCATCCCTGCTCCTTCTCTCCCCCTCTTCTGGACTCCCCCCCTCTTCTGGACTCCCTCTGACTTGCCAACACTTCAGCTGCCATCAGGAGGTCTGAGATCTGTTCTTGTTTTTATTTGTTGTTCGGTGGGTTAGTTACTGGTGGAGGGGGAAATGAGAGCGTCCACTCACTTTGCCATCCTCCTCCATCCTCTCAGCACATAGGCATTTGTAGAGCATTAATTTGTTTGCCATGGTCTAGCCTCCTGGTCAACAATCCCATTTTTCCCTTCTTATTAAACATAGAACACACTCAACCTCTGCCCAAGTGAGATAATCCAATATTCTTTCCAGTCACTCCATCCAACTCTAAGTTCAATATCAATAAATAAAATGCAAGGTATTCTGAATTAACATGTTCACATATCCACAAAATATAGCTACAAAGATAAATACAATAAAACACCCACTTGGAAAAGGGGATATTGGGAGATATGCAGCAGTAATGGAAATCCTGGTGGCATAGTTGTTAAGAGTTCGTCTGCTAACCAAAAGGTTGGCAGTTCGAATCCACCAGGCACTCCGGGGAAACCCTATGGGGCAGTTCTACTGTCATATAGGGTTGCTATGAGTCAGAATTGACCCAATAGCAAAGGGTTTTTCTTTTTTTTTTTTTATAGAAGTCATGGGCTCTTGTTATTTTGAAATTATACTAGGAAGATATAATTATAAGAAGATATAATCTGGCAACATAGTTGCTTCACACACCCTGTTTTCTTTGCTGGGTACAATTTTTGAGGAGAAATTATTTTGAATTCTCGCCCTGCAATCTCAACCTCTTAACTTAATAAGGACTACCTGTTGATGTTGAGCTTTATTCTAGGTCACTTTATCCAACTGAAAATTTTTACTAAGCACCACATTCTTAATCTGATCTTTGTCCTGACACAATTTAATCATCTAATTAGATCACATTAGACATTTGTTCTAAAAAATGTTGACAATCTCAAGTTATCTTTGGCATCAAGAGAAGTTGGTTTCCAACTATTCAATGCCCTAAATTTCTGAAATCTCTATTCCTTTTTATTATTCTTGCTAACCAACCCATTCTTTACTGAGCTTGTCTCTGTCTTTTAAGATCTATCCAAACACAATCATTAATAACAAAAACTCAATAATAATGTTATTTTATTTAACCACTTGCCCTAAGCTACATGCTCTTTAAACTTTTTTGCTGTAACGTATTTTATTTATTTAGTTTGGTTACTGCATAACATTGATCTCCATTTTCTTATCATTAGATATTTCCCATGTGACCTGCCACTCAACAACAAAGTTAATGTAACACATTTTATATAATTTTATTTATAAATTTATTTTATAATCGATATTTCCTTCTTAAAATTTATATTAATTTTACAATATACATACAGAAATAAGTGTGGAGCTCAATGTGTTTTCCCAGCATAACCACCACCTTGTGTTCAGGACACATCTCAGGAATTATAATATTGCTTTCTCCTTTAAAGTCACTCTTATTTCCCAACTCTAGTCATTATCCTTCCCCCTCAAATAACTACTCTTTTGACTTCTAACATTAGTTTTTTTTTTTTTTAATTTTTGTGTACTTTTTATTAAAGCATAAAATATTTACATAAAAAGGTCCAAGCCATAGTTTGATGAATTTTCAGAAAATAAACAGATACATGAAACCAGAATCCAGATTAGGAAACAAGTTATTTCGCATCTCAGACACGATTCTCATACTGGTTTCCTATTTTTACCATTTCCTCTGAATAGTAATTTCCTATTCTAACATCTAACATGCAGTTAACTTTTGTCTGCTTTTGAACTTTATAGAAATGTAATCATACATTTGGTCTAGCTTTACTTGCTCAATCATGTGCTAGTGAGCATCATCTATGTTGATGTATGTAGTTCATTTATATTATTTGGTATGTAGTATTCATTGCATGGATATGCCATATCTTATGTATCCATTCTAATGTTGTTGGTCTTTGGGAAGTTTCTAAGGATGGCTGTTATAAATAATGTTGCTGTAAATATTATTGCATGTATTTTTTGGAAATAGATATGCCAAATACATTTCCATAGCAATTGTGTCAATTTAAACCTTACCAACAGCTTACTGTACGTATAGTTTCTTTACATCTTTGTAAAGATTTGATATTATCTGTCTTTTCTCCTTCAGCATTTTGGTATTCATGTAGTTGTATGTACTGCATTGTGGCTTTAATTTTCATTTCCCTTATGGCTAATTAAGTTGAGAAACTTTTATATCTTTATTATCAATTTGATATCTTTTTATAGTATCTGTCCCTATCTTTGGCCACTTTTATCTTGGTTTGTCTTCCTATTTCTTATTAATAGGAGTTCTTTTGTATTTGGAATAGGAGTTCTGTGTGAGATAAATGTATTACAAATATCTTTGCCCACGATATAGCTTACCATTTTACTCCCTTAATTGTGTCTTTTGATTGAAAACTTTAAAAATGTACTTCAATTTTTATTTTTTATATATGTTTAGAAATTTTCTGTCATGCTCTTTAGGTTTAGTATACTCTTCTTTATTTCTTTAAATGGATCCTTAAATCAGTAAATTTAATTTTTTTGATATATGCATTTATGTCTATAAATTCCTTCCTAGCACAGTTTTACCTCGGCTTTGATATGAGGTACTTTCATTATCATTCAGTTCAAAATACATTCTAATTTCCTGTCTGATTTCTTCTTTAGCCCATCAACTATTTGGAATTATATTGCTTAATTTTCAAGAAATTTGGTATTTTTAGTTTTCTTTTTCTTATTACTTTTATTTTAATTCTACTGTTGTCACAGAGAAAACTCTGAATAATTCAATTCCTTTGAAAATTGTTGAGGTTTTCTTCATGGACCAGCATATGGCCACTTTCAGTAGTAATTTACGTACACTTAGGAAAAATATGAATTCTATTATTGCTGAGTACAGTGTTCTACATACATCAATTAGACTCAATTATGTTAGTTTTATTGTTCAGATTATGTATATCCTGACTGGTATTTTGTCTGCTCTCTCTCACTATTGAGTGAGTGAAGCATGTTTCCTACTGCATTTTCATAGTTGTCTATTTCTCTTTTATTTCTGTCATATGATTCATTTAATTTAAAGGTATGTTACTGAGTCCATACTAATTTAGCATTATGAGATCTTTCCAGTTGATTAACCCTTTTATCCATATTAACTGGATTTTTATCTCCCTCTCTATGTATAATTTTTGCCTTAAAGTTTACTTTGTCTAATATTAGTATAGGGACACCATCTCTCTTTTGTTTAATGTTTGCATAATAAAATTTTTTCATTATTTTACTTTTAATACTTTTGTATTATATTTAATACATATCTCTTATATGCATCACATTATTTTGTTTTTCAGACTTACAATCTTAGACTTTGCCTTGGAACATTTACATTACATTTAATATAATAATAATAATTATGTTTTTATTCACCATCTTATTTATTTTCTGTATAATATATCCTTGTATGTGTCTTTTTGTCTAAATATTTTATACTATTCAATTTATATTATTTTTAGAATATTATATTATTTTAGAGATTACAGCATACATCCATGACTCATTAAATGCAAATTATTACTTTGATCACTTCTCCAATAATGCCAGAAGATTTGAATACTTTAACTCTTTTTAACCCTTTCTGTATGTATTTTATTCTGCGTTTTTTAGGGAGTTCTATTTTACATATATTTCAAATTACATAAGGCATTTACTGGAAACTGTTGTTTGTACAGTCAACATTAATACATAATACATAGCCCTTATATTCACCCATTTTGGCCCTTTTAATTATTTCCTGCTTTTTAGTAGTTCTGTTGTGAATCGTTTTCTTTCTTCTTGAAAAGCAGAAACAAAAACAAAAACCTTCTTTTAGAATGTCTTTTAATTGAGGCCTGTTAGTGATTAGTCTTCTTTTTTTTTTTACCCTAAAAACATCTTCATATAAATTTCTTTTTCTATGGATATTTTCAGTGGTCTAGGTTTGCAATCAATCTCTTTCCACGTTTAAATTATCCATTCCATTTTTCTGGTGTCCATAATTTCTGCTGAAAATGAAGCCGTTAGTCTTATTGTTGCTGCTTTGAAGGTTTTCTCTTTGTCCTTATTTTTTAGCATTTCGATCATGATAGGGCTAGACACAGTTTTCTTTTAATTCATATATCTGAAGTTCACTAAGTTTTTTGAATATGGAGTTGGTGTCTTTCATAAATTTTGGAAAATTCGCAATCATTTTTTTGGTGACTAAGACTTCAAATTTTGCTTCTTTCACATTTTTTTTTTTTTTCCTTGATTCCTTCTGGGATCCCATACTCATGCGTGCTAAACCTCTTGACTGTGTTTCCCCATATCTTTTACATTCTGTTCTCCTTTTTTTGTTTCTACTTCATGTGAATTTGTTTTCCTATGCATTAATTTTATATTCTACTCTCTCAGTCTGCTACTAAATCCACACATTGAGCTATTAATTTCAGATATTTCATCTTTTTTTAGCTTTCCTTTTATTTTTTCCCATACAAAAATTTATACATACATTGTTATGTGACTCTAATTGCTCTCCCCGTACTCTAACAGCACACTCCTCCCTTCCACCCCTGATTCCCCAGGTCCATTCAGCCAGCTCCTAACCCTCTCTGCCTTCCCATCTCACCTCCAGACAGAAGCTGCCCGTTTAGTCTCTTGTATCTATTGCCACTGCTGCTCTTTTTTGAGTGTTGTTTGCTTGATATATTTTTTCCATCCTTTGAGTTTTAGTTTGTGTCTTTAAGTCAAAGGTGTTTCTCTTGTAGGCAACGTATAGACGGATCATGTTTTTTTAATCCAATCTGCCACTCTCTGTCTCTTTATTGGTGCATTTAGTCCATTTACATTCAGCCTAAGTATTGATAGGTATGAGTTTAGTGCTGTCATTTTGATGTCTTTTTTTGTGTGTTGTTCACAGTTTCTTTGTTCTCCTTAATTTTCTGTGTTGAGTTTTTTTTCTTTATGTATTTTCATCTTTTTCATTGTTGTTGATTTTGTGTTTGCTGAGTTTTTATATCTTTCTAGTTTTTTTAAATTTTGACTTATAGGATTGTTAGTTTCTTTTGTGGTTACCTTAATATTTACCCTTATTTTTCTAAGTTTATACCAGTCTTGTATTTCTTTATATTGCCTTGACTTCCTCTCCATATGAAAAATCTACGTCTACATTTTTTAAGTCCCTCTTTTTTGTTTCAACGTTGTCATCTTTTACCTATTGGCATCTGTTTCCCTATCTTCAGTGTTTTAGCTCTGATTTACTTTTGTGTCTTCCCTATCTGGGCTGATATCTGGTTGCTCTGTCCTGTGTTCTAGTCTTGGGATTTTATCTGATGTTACTGATTTTCTAACTGAAGAACTCCCTTTAATATTTCTTGTAATTTTGGTTTGGTTTTTGCAAATTCCCTAAACTTCTGTTAATCTGGAAATGCCCTAATTTTACCATCATATTTGAGAGACAGTTTTGCTGGATATATAATTCTTGCTGGCAATTTTTTTTTTTTTTTTCCTTCAAGGCATTATATATGTTATCCCATTGCCTTCTGCCTGTATGGTTTCTGCTGTGTAGTCTGAGCTTATTCTTATTGCTTCTTCTTTGTAGATGATTTTTCATTTATCCCTAGCTGCTCTTAAAATTCTCTCTTTATCTTTGGTTTTGGCAAATTTGATTAAAATATGTTCCGATGACTTTCTTTTGGGATCTACCTTACGTGTGGTTCAATGAGCATATTGAATAGATATCTTGTCATCTTTCATGATATCAGGGAATTTTTCTGCCAAAAAATCTTCACCAATTGTCTCTATATTTTCTGTTATCCCCCCCGTTCTGGTATTCCAGTCACTCGTAGGTTATCCCTCTTGATAGAGTCCCACATAATTCTTAGGGTTTCTTCATTTTTTTTTAATCCTTTTATCTGATTTTTCCTCAAATAAGTTGGTGTCAAGTGCTTTATCTTCAATCTCATTAATTCTGACTTCCATTGCCTCAATTCTTCTCCTATGACTTTCTATTGAGTTGTCTAATTCTGAAATTTGATTGTTAATCTTCTGGATTTCTGATTGCTGTCTGTCTATGGATTCTTGTAGACTGTTACATTTGTCATTATGCTCTTCTCTTATCTTTTTAATTTTCTCTATTGCGTGTTCTGCATTTTGCTTAATTTCCTTCCTAATTTCTTGAAGAGTTCTGTATATTAATCTTTTGTATTCTGCCTCTGGTAATTCCAAGAAATTTTACTCCTCTGGAAAATTTCTAGATTCTTTATTTTGGGAGCTGCTGAAGCCATCATGGATTGTGTCTTTATGTGATTTGATATTGACTGTTGTCTCTGAGCCATCAATAAGTTATTATATTTATTTATTTTATGTTTGCTTACTGTGTCTTAGTTTCTTGTTTTGTTTTGATATGCTGAAATAGGCTGCTCGTATGATCTGATTTGATTATTGTCACCTTTGAAGCTCTAATGTCCTGTCACCAGGTGGTTAGAACTGTTACTAGGTATGTGAGCTCAGGAGTATGCCAACTCCTCCTGTAAGGATTCTGCTCAGGTGCCCAGGTAGATAGCCACCAAGTGTGTGGTGTAGGCTCTCACTTATAGTCCTAGACAGGCATGGGTGATTGGTGTAGGCACAGGCATCAAGCTGCAGCAGGGGGACATGCTCGAGCAGGGCATGGGGCTGACAGCCACCCCCGAGTGTCCAGGAGGAAGGCATGTCCCTATTCCCTAGGGTGCATAGGTGGATGGGTTTCACAGCCAGACTATGAGCAGCTAATGCTGTTGGTTGTAAGGACTGGGGGGCACCTCTTATTCATGGGCTTCTCTCGCAGGTGGCTAAGTGGCATGGTTGGAGCCACCAGTCCTCAGGCCCCTGATGTGGGTAGGTGAAGTCCCTGCTTAATGGGCAGCAGTGTCAAATGTCAAGAACCTGCCACTTCACAGCTGAAACAGTTCAAGTTAGAGTTCTGGTATATACTCTATTGTACTGCAGTAATGAGGGCCTATGCTGTAGGGATGGGCCCACACAAGTCCATGCAAGGGGAAAGGCGCTCAAAGTCCGTGGATCCTTTATGCCTGTGCCTAGGCAAAGGAGCTGCGCCTACCCTGGGTTCCTGGATTAGGGGAGCCAGCAGTTTATCTTTTCCCCTGTTTGTTAATTTGTTCACTCTCCAAGGCAGTGAGAATGGCTCTTAGTGTGTGACAGATCCTACTTCTGGCACAGGGGATGTGGCAATTGCTGAAGACAGTTCCAGGCCCAGTGCAGAGCAGGGAGTGGGGAGGTAAATGAGAGAGAGGGTTTTCCTAAGGGAGGTGTTTTTGATCTGCATGGTAAGCCATTCACAAGTACTTATCTTTCATGGAGGGCTGTTTCTCACTGATTCTGGGTGGCCTTGTAGTCCCTGGTGCTGGGTCTCTCCCAGTGCAGAAAATGTGCCTCCTGAGCACAGCTGCTTGCCTGCCTCACTGCTCATCCCCAAGCTGATCAGGCCTGAAGGGCTCAGGCTCTCGCCGGGTCAGGTCTGGCAACTCCTTGCTGCTTCCAAACCATCTCTCCCTCCCCCTGCCACTCAGTCCAGTTCCTCAACTCTGCCTTTGATGTTCAGTGCTCCCAGATTGCCATATGTAATCAAATCACTTTTTTTTTTTCCTGGTCTTTGTTGTAAGAGGGTCCACTGGAAGCATCTGACTACTCGGCCATCTTGGCCCCACCTCCTTTTTTTTTTCAGTTTTAGAAGTATCATTTAATTTTATAGGTTCCAATTCTTTATTTAAATTCTCCATCTTTTCATCTATTATAATTCAAATATTTATCTATTTTCTAAAGTATATTATTTTTAATTACTTGAAACTTTTTTCCTGCTAACTCCAATATCTAGCATACCTGAGAATCTGCTTCTATTTTGTCTTCTTTTTCCCCCTCTCAGTTTTTAATTAGTTGATTCTGTCTGTTTGCATGTCTACTAATATTATTTTAAATTTTTATTTTTATTAAGTTTTAAAAATTGTAGCAGCTCCTAATGGTGTTATTTTCAACTGGAGATTATTAACCGTTTTCCCTGTTAGAAATATAGAGGAGGAAGATGAACACCTTAATCTAATCAGGGACTAAACTGGATCAATGATGGCTTTTGGCTTTAGTAATAATTCAGTCTATCTAGTTTATCCCTGCTTCTAAACTTTCCAGAGCTTTGAATTGCAAGCTTGAAGAGTCTTTGTCTTCTCCACTTACAGATAAAGGAATATTTCTATCATCAAAAGAAAATAAGTCACTTAGAGAGAATGACTTTTTTATCTTTATCTTTTCCACACATGCTATGAGATTATATCCAGGTCTTAGTATTTGAAATATTTCCTCCCCTGCAGATTATTTACTCATCCTTAAATTAGTTTGCAGAAAGCCAAAGTGACAATTCTAATTTCATGTAAACTAGAGAGATTTAGTACTAAATATGCAAAGGAATGATTATCATAACATTAATGGTGTAAGCATCAACACAACTGGGTTCCAAATTTTAGTGGCATTATTAGACTGGCAACAAATATTTCCATCTTATATTTGTAGTGCAGCCACTGATGACCCAGTATACACCCAAGACATCATTCCAGGAGTGACCGTCTTATGATGAGATGACATATAGATTTAGTTTCTGACTCCAGGAATGCCAATATTTTTTCTCTTTGGTTTAACTTCAAGATTTCAGAAAAATGAAAGACTGTCTCTCAAAATGACCCTTAATCACATAGACCACATCAAACATATGGAACCTCCTACAGTTGCTCCTACAACTGCTAAAAGGAAAAGAGGCAATGATGCAGTCTGCTATTGGCTAGACTTTAGGCAGCACATCAATTCTGAGATTGACCGTTGCCATGGTTACCTTGACTGGTCTAATCATTCCACATGGGAGGTGAGATTAAAATACCCAAAGAATAGAAAAATCTCGGGAAAAACTGTCTCTGTCTTTCCTTTTTGCTGGGAAAGCTCCCCAATATTTTCTCAGATTGAAAACCAAGTCCATTTTCCTTGTTACAAAAGCAGAGTGGGTGTGCCATTTTGCAGGTTCATAATGGCAGATGGAAAAATTGTATGTTTGTGTGTGTGTTTTTTCTGTGTTTGTATATGTGGGTGTGTTAAGCTTTTGAAATAGGTTCTATAAACTATTAAACTATATGTGAAAAGGCCAAAGAAAATCATCAGTCCTCAATCATTCAGGTCCATGGCAAAATGATTGTGATTATTTTTCATTAAAGAAAATTGGTCTGTGAGAAAACACAATGTGGTAACAGAGAAACCCAAAGCTCCTGATAAACTTTCCAAGTGTTATTGACAGCCTTCTCACCAAATGCATGTGTGCATGTGTGGGCGTGTACACACACACACATACACATATGTGTGCCACACACAGGCACACTTCCCTAGTCTGTGATACTTTCCATCTGTCCGTGAGAATGAATCTTTCCAATCATTTTTTAAAACCCCTTCTGTTTTCACAAAGCTTTGAGTTTGTACCCAGGGAAAGCTTGGCAGGAAGCATACGTTTCTTGCTCAAGATCCTGAACACGACAGCTGTGCTTCTCTGTTACAACTTAGGAAGACGTTCCCAGTTTTAATCAACTGGCACAAGGCAGCAGAGGTGCTAAATACAGCTTGTGTCATGGAGCATCCTTAAATGTGTCAATTTCTCCCCTCTTCTAGAGACTCTACTCTGTACTTTTTTTTTTTTTAAATCATTCCCTGTTTTTTCAGCCTGTACCACTTCTCTGGCTTGGATTGTGTCTATTCTGATAACAGATACTCCAGTATCTTCTTGACTACACAGCAACTCACAGTAATTTAGGAAGGGTAAGTGTCCACTTTTATCCTATATTGTCTATATTAAAACTAAGAAGTGAAAAAAAAATATTGCTTTAATTCTGAGGTACCTCACAAATTCTCCACAGTGTTGGCACAAGATGAATCCTTTGAACAACATCAACAACAGTAAAAGTAATTGCAGCAGACTTTTTAATGAATGCATGCTAAATGCCAGGCACTATACTTGCTCTTTACATCCCTCATGATCACATCAGACATTGTATCTATTATTCTCACCACGACCTTATTAAATGGGTATTATTATCTCTACAGATGAGAAAACTGAGTCTTATTGAGAGTAAGTGACTTGCCTCGACCACATATTTGATAAATGTTTGCTTTATGATAATAAGCTATTTTCAGTTCTGGTATGAGGAATTGCATCAACTCTGTATGAATATAATTTCTTAACCAACTCATGATACCCTGGGGGCTGCAGTTTGGCCATTCAACAGAGGAAATTGGTAGTCATAATATATGACTTCTCATAAAATTATAAAATTTATCCACTCTTCCCCCCTTGGAAACCCTGGTGGCGTAGTGGTTAAGAGTTCAGCTGCTAACCAAAAGGTCAGCAGTTTGAATCCACCAGGCACTCCTTGGAAACCCTATTGGGCAGTTCTACTCTGTCCTATAGGGTATCTATGAGTTGGAATTGACTCAACGGCAATTGGATTTTTTTTTTTTTTTTTTTTTTTGGTTTCTTCCCTTGTTAGGTGGAACGAAACAGGACGTGGAGCCAGATACGTGGATATGAATTCTGGTATTACTGATGATTACCTCTTTGCCCACTGGAAACCATTCAATATTGCTTGAATATTTGTTATTTTGCATGTTGTTTTTATTAGGTGCCGCAGAGTAGATTCCTACTCATAGCTACCATATATACAACAGAACAAAATACTGCCCAGTTTTGTGCCAGTTATTTTGAAAATAAAATGGCATTTAAAATATCTGCCTTACATGGTTTCTGTAAAGCTTAAATGAGATAAAGTATACATATATACACATTCAAACATGAATATATATATATGTAGTGACTGACTATATATTTTCACAGATTACAGATATGTGTGTATAAGAGAATTTGGAAATTTCACTATGCTTGCTAATAATTTCAACTGATGACAAGTAGGCTTCCAGATGAGGCAACCTCGCTGGTCTAGAAGAATTATGGTTCATTGGAGTGTTTAATGTACATTGTGAAGGTGGTTATCATTATTGTCATCATCATCATCATCCACTTCATTATCAAATAATCACCTGTCAATGTCAGATGATTCTTTAGAGACCTCTGAATGGAAATAAATAGAAAAGAAAGCCATTGTAAACAGCCAAGATTCATTTGGAAATATCTTCTGTTCTTTTGCCTTCTTTTCCTCTATTTTAAGTTACTTTGTGGTCGTTACTTGGCTCCTCATCCTATATCGTGCTGCTTGTTCTTACCATAAACATTTTGCTTTGACTTTTGATCCTTGATTCCATCTTTTAATTTTTTTTTTCTTACTTTCCTCTGATGGTGGTGCCTTTGATTTTCATTTAGATCTATTACAGGATTCCTGGTCATAAAACACAGGTCTGAAGTCAGCACTACTCTCGTTACTACTTCTTTCCAAATATTATTCAAGGTTCTTGCATTTTTTAATCAAATGAATAAAACCAAGTTTATGACAACATCTTTTTTTGGAATTAGAATATTTCCCCTCTATGTTACCCTGTTGAATAGTTATAATCTGTGTAATTTCTATACATGGATGGCCTACTCATTATGGTCATCAGGCGGAGACCCTAAGCCATAATGTTGTTGTTAGCTGCCATTGAGTCAACCCTGACCCATGGTGACCCCATGCACAATGAAATGAAATGCTGTCCAGTCCTACATCATCCCCATGATCAGTTGCAGATCAGGCGTTTGTAATAGTGTTTTCATTGGCTGGTTTTTGGAAATAGATCATCAGGCCTTTCTTCCTAGTATGTCTTAGTCTGGAAGCTCCCCTGCAACCAGCATCATATCAACATGCAAGCCACCACTGACAAATGGGTGGTGTCTGAGGTGCATTGACCTAGAATAGAACCCAGGTCTCTTGCATGGAAGGTGAGATTTCTACCACTGAACCACCACTCTCCCCAGTAAGTCATAACATTTGTCAAATTATATTCTGCAAACCTTGGCTACACCAGTATTTCTGGGTGCAATATCACAGATGCCAAGAGCTGACATGGTGACGATAGGTTGAGAAACTTGAAGATAAACATTTCTGAGTTCAGAGTGAAGTTCTCCATCACTCTTGATTATATTTTTTCTAAAAAAAAAAAAAAAAAAAAAAAAAACCTTTGCTGTCAAATTGATTCCTACTCATAGCAACCCTAAAAGACAGAGTAGAACTGCTTCATAGGGTTTCCAAGGAGCAGCTGGTGGATTCTAACTGCTGACCTTTTGGTTAGCAACTGAACTCCTAACCACTGCACCACCAGGGCTCCTACTTCAATATAAAAACAGTGGCTGTAGAGTCAACTCAGACTCATAGTGACCCCATGTGTGTCAGAATAGACCTGCGATCCATAGAGTTTTCAATGTTTGGCTTTTTAGAAGTAGATTGCCAGGACTTTCTTCCAAGGTGTCTTTTGGTGAACTCAAACCTCCAACCTTTCAGTTAACATGTTAACTTTTTGGACCACCATGGACTCTTACCTCAATATATGATGTAGCCATTATTAAATTGAAAAGAGACAAAAAAAATTGGAAGGGATTGTAAAACATCATGGTGAAGTTGGACTCTCTGGGTGATAAAAACAGTTAATGTGCTTGCTGCTAACAGAAGGGTTGGAGGTTCAAGTCCAACCAGAGGTGCCTTAGAAGAAAATCCTGGCAACCTACTTCCAAAAAATCAATATCGAAAACCGTTTGGAGCCCAATTCTACTCTAACACACATGAGGTCGTTATGAGTCAGGGTCAGCTCGATGGCAACTGGTTTATGGTAGAAGTAATTACTCAAATTATTATATAAGTCATGTACGCAATGTTCATTTTGGAGTTAAGTCAGAGATATCTCCCACCTAACTTCCATAATGTCCAGGAAAGCAACAAGAAAAACAAACTTATTTAAGACATACTGATCTTTTCCTTATTTAAGTTAATGCAAGTCCCAAAAGAGGCAAAAGGAGTCCTTAGATCTGGTAGTGGTGACAGCTTACATACACAGGGTCCTGAGGGGCCAGATGGCTCTGTCTTCTTAGGCACTGTGTTCTGCATTCTTATATTTGTTTCCAGCTTTAGTGCCAGAAACATCCTTTGATTTTGCCCCACTGGCGTTTTCTTGGCTACTCTGGTCTGGTGATGTGGAGATGTTACTTCAAGGCAGTCAACTGGTGATCACGAATAGTAAATTAAATGAATGGAATAAATTCACCCTCTGTATCTTTTGGGTACAAGCCCTTTTCCTTTTGGCCCTTGAAATCTTCCAAATAAGACAGAAATTTTGACTATTCAGCATTCATTAAATACTTACTGAGCAACTACTATGGATCAGACACTTTTTTAGGCAATACAGAGCAGTGAGGTGATAGCTGAATTCCTGAAAAATAAATTTTTATTAGGGGGGACAGAATTGAGTGGCATTTCAGGAAAAAAAAAAAAAAGATTAAAAAATGAGAATACAATAACAATGCTATCAGCCAATTCCCATGAGCAAAAAAAAGATTAAAAAATGAGAATACAATAACAAT
>NW_004444000.1:10889855-10914793 GCF_000243295.1 Trichechus manatus latirostris | reverse complement strand
TACAATAACAATGCTATCAGCCAATTCCCATGAGCAAAAAAAAGATTAAAAAATGAGAATACAATAACAATGCTATCAGCCAATTCCCATGAGCATGGTTATTTCCTGTATGAATACTCAGGCATTTGCGAACAACAGAACAGTCCCTTTGCTAAACTGACATCTGGTGTCTGCAACATCACCTCTTCAGTTCCAAGTCAGCCAGCTACTCAACATACAAATTTGGTATTGGGTCATTAATTCGATATGTGCGAAGTGCATCTTAAAAGGCACAAGAGAAGAGAAACACATACTGCGTTCCTGAACGCACTTACAGGCTAGTTGAGGACGAATGGCATCCATATATGGAACTAAAAATAATAGTCAACAACTCACTTTTAAAAACTTATCTGGAAGGGAAAATATTGACACAATTTATCACAATGAAAACTAAAAACTTCAAGATGAAAGAACCACTATAAACAAATGACAGACTCAGACAAGTATAAGTAACACACATGATAGACAAAAGCAAGTTTCTGGAATTTAAAAAGTCCTTCTAAATTAAATAGAAAGAGATGAACAAACCAAAAGGAAAAAAATGGGCAGTGAATATTGATAAGCAGTCCTCCAGAAAATAAATGAAAATAGTAAACAAACTTATGAAACGATGCCTATATATATATATATTTTAGCCATTTAAGTACCCTCCTCCCCTACATCTCAGTACAAACTTTCTTTCTCCCTCTTTCTCCCTTCCACTCTTGTTGTTACTCTCAGTCTATCTCTCCCATGTTCCAAACACATGTTAATTCATAGCCAGTGAGTCTACTTACTATTTGAATCATTTTACCCTCCCAATTATTATGATCAAGGGAACCTTACCATGTCCTCTCAGAGCATTTCTAACTTCCAGTCTAAGCTCCCATCATGGTCTACCTCCTGTATACTCGATTTTTTAAGCTGTTGAGGTCATTATCTGCAGAGGCAAGACCAACTGAGTTACGAGATTGAGGTGACAGTTTTTCTAAGAGGAAAAAATATTGAAAAAGGCTGGATGGTGATAGTTTGTGCCAATGATGCAAGCCATATTGCAGTGAATATAATTAAGCACCCTGAGAAGCAGACATCATGAACTTGATTTCTGGCCAGGAATCAATTTCAGGTGCAGCTTGTCATACTCACTGTGCTGCTGAGAATATTCTGTAAACATTATTTAACAAAAATGAGGTTGGGGACATCTATTTGGGAAAGCAGAAACAGCCGTCCACATATTATATCCATTGTTGTTCTGCTTGTTAGTTGCCATCAAGTTGATTCTGACTCATGGTGACCCCATGTGTGCAGAATAGAACTGTGTTCTATAGAGTTTTCAAGGCTGTGATCTTTCAGAAGCAGATAGTCCGGCCTGTCTTCCCAGGTGCCTCTGGGTGGGTTCAACCACCAAGCTTTTAGCAAGTAGTTGAGTGCTTAACTGTTAGCTTTAGCTTCACCCAGAGACTCATTATATCCATAGAGATGCTAAACTAAAAACTGGAATAAGACAATCTAAGAACACCAGGGGAGGACATTTGCCAAAGCTGGTAAGTCAGGACAAAGTATCACATTTTCTTGTTTTCTGTAACTAATCGTTTCTCTTCATTCTGAGCATGGTCTATTTCATTTGCTCAGGGCTAGCTGGGAGACTGTAATGATCAATACTAAACAGACCCCATCCTACAGCGGCCTTGCTCACAGGGATGCAAAGGCAGAATGCTGGTTCCTGCTAGACAATCGGAGGGAACAGTGACTGTAAAATTAGTGTCAGAGTGGGCCCTGGCACCATTAACATTTAGAACAAGGCTACAGCCGACTCGGTCATTTTCCCAGTTATGAGCTCTCTGTTTGAGATGATCAATTCCACACACACACACAAAAGAGTGTCATGGCGTTAAGCCTAAAATTCAGCTCTTAGTGCAATTTTCTCTTACTAAATTTAATACCAGGGGTATTGTGATGGAGAACAAATTTACATTTGCTTTGTCCATTGAATGGAAAGGTGAAGTCTCCTCCGTGGTCAAAGCTATGAACCTACAATACAATCAAGAGCTTTAGAATTCTCAGCCATCCAGCTCGGCTGTCTTTGACACTTGAGGACTTTTCCTTCACTTTTTTAAAATTCTGTTTAAAAATAAATGGCTTAAAAAAACATCTCAAACATTCAGATTAACTTTCTGGGCATCAAAAGAGTTTTAACAATTAAAATTTCCATTAGAATTAAAATTAGAACTTACTGTAAGTTGTTTTTCTTTGAAATAGCAGAGTTAATTTGGGTGGAGTGACTAGCTTTAGGACAAGAAATTTTGTATTGCTCTTATTAAGTTTTCAATAGATAAAAAAAGTTATTTTATATATATATATATATATATATACACAAAATCAGCACCAAGGTACCTACCACTCCAAGTAGGATATAGAATAATACCTGTACCTTTACAGTCCCCCTGCCTCTTGGTTCCCTGGGCCTCATTCCCTCCCTCTTCCCTTAGAGATAACCACTTTCCTGAAATTCGGGCTCGTTTTCTCCCTGAGCTATCTCTGTCTCTATCTATGTATCTGTCTCTGCCTCTATATCCATACATGTATCCCTGGAGTTCCAGGGTGGTACACATAGTTAACATTTTCTGCTGCTAACAGAATGTTTGGAGGTTCGAATCCACCCAGAGGAGCCTCAGAAGAAAAGCCTGGTCATCTAATTCCGAACAAGCAGTCACTGAAAGCCCCATGAAGCACAATTCTACTCCGACACACATGGGGCTGTCATGAGTCCCAGTCAACTCAATGGCAGCTAGTTTGGCTATTAAAAAAAAGCAAAAAAAACACTGTTGCCATCTAGTCGATTCCAACTCATAGTGACCCTATAGTTTGGTTATATATATCCCTAATCAGAAAATTGTTCAGCAGAATGCTTTTAAATGGCATCACATGGGGGAAGCATATTGTATGACACTTCTATGATTTGCTTTTTGACTCTACTTTATCTGGCTGGGATTCATCCATGTTGATGAACATAGGTGTAGCTCATTCACTTTACTTGCTCTATAGTAGTCCATTGAACAAATACCTCTATTTATTTTTCTATTCTCTTGTTGGTGGGCATTTGGGTTGATTACAGATTTTTGCTACTATGAACATTGACATTGAATCCTTCACATGGTATATAAGACTCCTGATTTGTTTACAGTTTCAGTATTATTATCAGGCTTATTTTCTTAGGCTTTAGTTATACCAACTGCTTTCACTTCCCTGAACAAATTGTTGTTTCACCTCCAAATTTCTGGACGTGCTTTTCCCTTTGCCCTACAGAAACTTGGTCCAACTGATTTACCTTCTGACGTTCTGTTTATTCAGCTCAAGGGTTATTGACCACTTGGTTATTGGACTCCTGGCTAGGGGCTCCCTTCATTAGAATACTTATCATTTTGGAAGTGAGAGCTACCACATAGAAGATAAGCTTCTGGAAGAAAGAAACTATATATCTTTTTCTCTGTATTACTGAAGCTTAGAAGCCAAGATAGAGCTGAGTACTCAAATTTTCTGACTCTATGTTATTTCCATTACATTGCCTAACTTTATGCTTCTAAGAAATATATTTTTATAACATACTCCATCATTAATACACAGCTCACATATTCAATTATGCCCTTTAAATATATGATTTGCAATTTGTCGTACGTGGAACACCTATTCCACCTGCTCTCTCTTGTTACTTTAAAAAAAAAAAAATCCACCAGAATTAATGGGGATTATAGCACTGCTTTCAACAATACATACAGTAATTCCCACAATGAGTACCAACACAGATAACCCTACCTCCTAGATGATATTCAAAGCCTGTCAGGGATATCCAGGTCATATTTTGAAAAAAAACAAAACAAAACATTATTTTCAATGGACTAAGAATGTAGTATGGTTCTCACAAAAGCTTCACACACTGAACTGGCCCACTGATTTTGTTAACTGACATGATATTAACAGGAAATTTGGACAATTTTTTGTTGGAAGTTTCAAATTTTGTAAGCTTAGTATACAGTATTAAGTAGTAATGATCTATTTTTAAAATTTCTGTTAGTAGTCTGTGCTTATTTTCCAGGTTAACATCAGTTATGCCTGATATATGTCTTTGAAATTTTGTATAACTCATGGTAACACATAAAATTATTTTTGATGACAACAGAACTGTAAACTAAAGAGCAGTTTATTTGTCAATGTTCAAGCAATTTTTTATTAGCTGCCTTATTGCTGGGGATAGACTGAGGTATATACCAATGGAAACATATTTTCATCTATGTCTGTCCAGAGAGTGCTGGAGAAGGTGGATGAATGATGCAATTTACCCATTTTTTTATGCCCCCAAGTCCAGGGTACAGGGATTGCATTGTTGGGCAAACAAGACATCATATTTCACCTTCCATGAGATGCATGAATGAGACACCAAGAGGCAGAAACTCCATGCTTGTGCTGTCATCGGCAGATGTCTTTCCACATATATCAGAGATCAAAATGCACAGTATACACATACAAAGAATGAGGGTGAGGGTGAGCAGGAGGTAGAGTTATTTGTCATTTATTTATTATTATTGTTGTTGTAGAAATATAGATAAAACAACATTTGTCAATTCAACATTGTTCTTGTTTACAATTAACTAAGACCAATGACATCAATCATGTTGTACAACCATCACCAATATCCATTGCCAAATTTTCTGTTATCATAAACAGAAACTCAATGCTTCTAGGCAATGCTTTCTCTTTCCTCCTCCCTGTTGCCCTTGCTAAGCACTATCAAAGATCTGATCTTGGTAACCACTAACTCTGATTTCTATACATTTTCTTAATCTACATATTTCTTAGTCATGAGATCATACAGTATTTGTCCTATTGCGATTGACTTATTTCACTTGGCATGTTTTCAAGTCTCCTCTAGGTTGTGGCATGTATCAGGACTTCATTTCTTTTCATGGCAGTGTTATTTGCGTATTAGAATCCTTTTCACTTACGGTAAAATGTTAAAAGCAAGGGCAGAGAGGGAAATTCTGGGAGGTGACTTTGTATGTTTTGTATGACTCTAAGATTGCAATAAGCATTCGATTTTCTTACTTAGAAGACATGTTAGTAATAACAGAAACAGTGGTATATTCATAGCAAATAAAATATGCTAAGTATCATATAAAATATTCTAAGTATCGCATAAAGTATGCTAAGTATCTATGTGACTTTCATACCCAGATCTGATATCAGTTTGGTACTAGCATCTATGAGGCCATTGAAAAGAGTTAAGGACACTAGTAAACTCCTCCATCCCCCATATTCTGGAAAATGCAAAGCCTGAATAGATCTTTTGCTCATCTAGAATGAATAAACTAACAAAAGCACCAAAACAATAAAAACAGTGAGGGACTTAGGGGAAAAATATTGCAGCATAAGGAGGAGAGGGTCATAACCCTGAAAACCTAAAAGAAAATGTCCAAAAAAGATCTTCTAAAAGGAATAACATCAATGAAGAGAATAAGATCCTGACCTGAAGTCTATAGAAGAATAGATTTTGACCTTCATAGAATGTGACCGGAAGTATAGTAAGAGAACATGCTAAGATGAAATCAGAGGTTCAGTAAAGCTGGCCAATGAAAGTGCAAACTGCAAAGAATTTTTTTTAAAAAATTAGTAGAAATATACTTATGACAATCAGATCAGAAATATGAAAGACACACTGATGACTTCCTCCTACAATGAGGAATAAGCAGACAAAGATACGAAAATAGTAATTGTTGTTATTGTGTTGTTATGTAGCAGCAAGTCGATTTCTACTCATAGCAACCCTATAGGACAGAGTAGAAGTGCCCCATAGGTTTTCCTAGGGTGAAATCTTTATGGGAGCAGATTGCCAGGTCTTTATTCCCACGGAGTAACTGGTGGATACTAACTGCCGACCTTTCGGTTAGCAGTGAACACTTCAACCACTGCACCAATAGGGCTCTTGAGAACAATAGTAGAAGATTACATATGTAGTGGCAAGAGACAGGAGATGTAATTTATAAATTGAAAGTGTTGTTGTTATTAGGTGTCATGCAGCTTGTTCAGGCTCATAGCGACCCTCTGTACAGCAGAAGGAAACACTGCCTGGTCCTGCGCCATCCTTCGCTGTGTTTGAGCCCATTGTTGCAGCCACTGGGTCAACCCATCTCATTGAAGGTCTTCCTCTTTTTCATTGACCATCTACTTTACCAAGTATGATGTCCTTCTCCAGGGATTGGTCCCTCCTCATAACATGTCAAAAGTATGTGAGACGAAGTCTCCCTATCCTTACTTCCAAGGAGCATTCTGGCTGTACTTCCTCCAAGACAGATATGTTTGTTCTTTTGGCAGTCCATGGGATATACAATATTCTTCGCCAACACCATAATTCTAAGGCATCAGTTCTTCAGTCTTCCTTATTTATTGTCCCACTTTCACATGCATATCAGGCGATTGAAAACACCATCGCTTGGGTCAGACACAGCTTAGTCCTTAACTTGACATCTTTGCCTTTTAACATTTTAAAGAGCTCTTTTGTAGCAGATTTGCCCAATGCACTACGTCGTTTGATTTCCTGACTGCTGCTTTCATGTACATTGATTGTGGACCCAAGTCAAATGAAATCCTTGACAACGTCTATCTTTTCTCCATTTATCATGATGTTTGATTATTGGTTCAGTTGTGAGGATATTTGTTTTCTTTATGCTGAGGTGTATTCGATACTGAAGGCTGTGGTCTTTGATCTTCATCAGTAAGTGCTTCAAGTCCTCTTCACTTTCAGCAAGCAAGATTGTGTCATCTGCATATTGTAGGTTGTTAATGAGTCTTCCTCCAATCCTGATGCCACATGTTTCTTCATATAGTCCAACTTCTCGGATTATTGACTGAGTAAATATGGTGAAAGGGTACAGCCCAGACGCACATATTTCTTAATTTTAAACCATGCAATATCCCCTTGTTCTGTTTGAACTATGCCTCTTAGTCTATGTATAGCTTCCTCATGAGCACAATGAAGTGTTCTGGAATTCTCATTCTTCACAATGTTATCCATAATTTGTTATGATCCACACAGTCTAATGCCTTTGCATAGTCAATAAAACACAGATAAACATCTTCCTGGTATTCTCTGCTTTCAGTCAAGATCCATCTGACATCAGCAATGATATTCCTAGTTCCAGATCCTCTTCTGAATCTGGCTTGAATTTCTGGCAGTCCCTGTCAGTGTGCTGCTGTAACTGCTTTTGAAAGATCTTCATCAAAAGTTTACTTGTGTGTGATATTAATGATATTGTTTGATAATTTTTACATCTGTTGGATCACTTTTCTTTGGAATGGGGCACAAATATAGATCTCTCCCAGTCAGTTGACCAGGTAATTTTCTTCCAAATTTCTTGGCATAGACAAGTGAGCATCTCCAGCGTTACAGCCATTTTTTGAAATATCTCAATTGATGTTCCATCAATTCCCAGAGCCTTGTTTTTTGCCAATGCCTTCAGTGCAACTTGGACTTCTTCCTTCAATACCATTGGTTCTTGATCATATGCTCCCTCCTGAAATGGTTGAACATCGACCAATTCTTTTTGGTACAGTGACTCTGTGTATTCCTTCCATCCTCTTTCGATGCTTCCAGCATCGTTCAGTATTTTGCCCATAGAATCTTTCACTATTGCAACTCAAGGCTTAAATTTTTCTTCAGTTCTTTCTGCTTGAGAATTGCCAAGCATGTTCTTCCCTTTTGGTTTTCTAACTCCAGGTCTTTGCACATTTCATTATAATATTGTATTTTGTGTTCTCGAGCTGCCCTTTGAAATCTTCTGTTCAGCTCTTTTACTTAATCATTTCTGCCATTCGCTTTAGCTACTCTACATTCAAGAGCAAGTTTCAGAGCCTCTTCTGACATTGATTTTGCTCTTTTCTTTCTTTCCTGTTGTTTTAATGTCCTCTTGCTTTTTTTCATGTCCTTGATGTCATCCCACAACTTGTCTGGTCGTCAGTCATTAGTGTTCAGTGTGTCAAATCTATTCTTGAGGTGGTCTCCAAATTCAGGTGAGATATACTCAAGGTTTGGGTCCTGTGGACTTGTTTTCATTTTATTCAGCTTCAGCTTGAACTAGAACAAGAGCAATTGATGATCTATTCCAAAGTCGGCCCCTGGCCTTTTTCTGACAGATGACATTGAGCTCTTCCATCATCTCTTTCCACAGATGTAGTTGATTTGATTCTTGTGTTTTCCATCAGGTGAGGTTCACATGTATGGTCGTTGTTTCTGTTGTTGAAAGAAGGTATTTGCAATGAATAAATCATTGATCTTGTAAAATTCTATCATGCAATCCCTGGCCTAGTTTCTATCACCAACCCCATATTTTCCAACTATGGATCTTTCTTTTTTGTTTCCGACTTTTGCATTCCAATCACCAGTAATTATATATATGAAATTAGAATTATGTATGAAAAAAGAAAACCAAAAAAAAAATTTGAAGAGAGACAATAATCAAAGAATACATAGAATTCCCAAACTGAAGAAAAGGTCAAACTACAATTACAAAGGATTTACTCAGTTTGTCCAAAGTTACTGAAAGAAGCCCCCACCTAGATATTTCCTGGATTTTCTTTTTAAATTTTAAGGATTTAAAAAAAAAAAAAAATAGAAGCTCATGTGAAAAGTAATAGCAACATTCAAAAAAAAAAACATTCAGACAAAACAAATTGTCTTCAGCCTTCTAACTGTATTAAGACAATGGAAGATAGCATATCAGCCTCTAACGAGTTTAAAGAGAAAGTCATTGATAATCTAGGAATTGTATACCAAGCCAAATGCTCATTGGTGTGGAAAGGTGATAAGAAAATGTGCACTGGTTCAAAGAATAATTATTAAATATTTACCCCTCTGAATAAGAAAAGGAGCCTTGACGGAGCAATGATTAACAGCTTGGCTGTTAACCAAAAGGTTGACGAGCTGAACCCACTCAGCAGCCCACAGGACAAAGACATGGTGATCTGCTTCCATAAAGATTACAGACAACCTTATGGGGCAGTTTTACTCTGCACAAGGGGCTGCTAGGAGTTGGAATCATCTTGACGGCAACCAGCAATAACAACTGAATAAGAAAGATACATTTAAAATAAAAATTTAGGTATAAATAACTGCTGAATTATGATTAAAAAATTAAATATAAAATCAAGGTATGTTCTTGAATAAAAGAATATTCTGTAAAAAAATTAAAAATTCAGTGAATGACCCAGAATTTAATGTATATGTAATGTAAATTTGGAGGAGGAAAAACGCAGGATTGTATCACATGAATGTATTCACTTATTTGTCATACACATGGGAGACAATATTGTTTTGGATCTCTGGCTGATCTCTAAGAATGAAATCATTAAAGTGCATTTGATAAATTTTTATAAATTTACCCCAGAAGCAATAAAGGAAAAGAAAATAAAGTTGATTTAATTACATTTAAAATAAACAAACAAAAACAACCCAAAAAAATCTATCCAGGAAAAATACCAAAAACTAAGTATAGGGACAAACAACAACGAGGCAAAATCTTGGCAAAATTTATGAAAGACAAGAGCTGATTTATTTAATTTGTAAGGAACTCATATTTTCAATAAGAAAAATAGTAAAAACATCATACAAAAATGGCCAAAGTACATAAATAGGGAGTTTAAAGGAAAAGAAAATAATAGAATATTTAAAGAATGAGATAATTGTACAAAGAAAAGAATATTCACTATTTTTTGTATATAGTAGTCAAAATTTTTTTCCCAGTCTGTGAGTTCTCTATTTACTCTTTTTGGTGAATTCTTTTGTTGAGTGTGTTTGATTTTTAGGAGCTCCCAGTTATCTAGTTTCTCTTCTGGTGTTTGTGCATTGTTAGTTATGGTTTTTATCCTATTTAAGCCATGTATTAGGGCCCTTAGTGTTGTCCCTATTTTTTCTTCCATGATCTTTATAATTTTAGTTTTATATTTAGGTCTTTGATCCAGTTTGAGCTAGTTTTTGCGCATGGTGTGAAGTATGGGTCCTGTTTCATTTTTTACAGTTGTACATCCAGTTTTGTCATCACCATTTGTTAAAAAGACTATCTTTTCCACATTTAATGGGCTTTGGTCCTTTGTCAAAGAACATCTGACCATAGGTGGATGAATTTACATTCTTGATACTATTCCATTGGTCTATGTGTCTGTCATTGTACCAGTACCAGGCTGTTTTGACTACCATGGCTGTATACCAAAAATCCAAACAAGTTGCCATCGAGTTGATTCTGACTCATAGCGACCCTATAGGATAGAGTAGAACTGCCCCTTAGGGTTTCCATGGAGCAGCTGGTGGATTCAAACTGCTGACCTTTTGGTTAGCAGCCAAACGCTTAACCACTAAGCCACCAGGACTTCATGACTGTATGGTAGGTTCTTATTTCAGTTAGTATGAGCCCTCCTACTTTGCTCTTCTTTTTAGTAATGCTTTGCTTACATGGGACCTCTTTCCTTTCCAGACAAAGTTAGTGATAAGTTTTTCAAACTCATTTAAAAATACTGTTGGTATTTAGATTGGGATTGCATTATATTTATAGATCACTTTGGGTAGGATTGATATTTTCCCAATGTTGAGTCTTCCTATCCGTGATCATGGTATGTTTTTCCATATATATAGGTTTTTTTTGGTTTCTTGGAATAGCCTTTTGTAGTTTTCTTTGTATAGATCTTTTACATACCTGGTTAGATTTATTCCTAAGTATATTATCTTTTTAGGTGCTATTATAAATGATACTGTTTTCTTTATTTCCTTTCTAAAGTTTTGTATTATGTTGAAGATTGCTTTGTGGACTAAAACATGATCTATTCTGGAGAATGTTCTGCGTGTGTTTGACAAGAATGTATACTTTGCTGCTGTTGGGTGGAGTCTTCTATATATGTCTCTGAGGTCAAGATGCTCTCTCCTCTAAAAGTATCACAGCCTCCACCAGACTGAGTCCATCACAACTAGATGGTGCCTGGCTACCACCCCTGACTGCTCTGACAGGGATCACAGTAGAGGGTCCCAGACAGAGCTGGAGAAAAATGTAGAGCAAAATTGTAACTCACACACACACTCACAAAAAACAGACTTACTGGTCTGACAGAGACTGAAGAAACTCTGAGAGTATGCCCCCCAGACACCTTTATAACTCAGTAATGAAGTTGCTCCTGAGGTTCACCCTACAGCCAAAGATGAGACAGGCCCATAAAGTAAAACGAGACTAAATGGGCACACCAGCCCAGGGGCAAGGATGAGAAGGCAGGAGGGGACAGAAAAGCTGGTAATGGGGAACCCAAAGTCTAGAAGGGGAGAGTGTTGACATGTTGTGGGGTTTGCAAACAATGTCACAAAACAACATGTGTATTGTTTAATTAGAAACCAGTTTGCTCTGCAAAACTTCATCTAAAACACAATTTAAAAAAAAAAATAAAAACGGGTGTTCTGTCCTTTACTGAGAGCGGTGTGTTGAAGTCTCCAACTATTATTGTGGAACTGCCTATTTCTCTTTTGAGTATTCTTAGAGTTCTTCTTATGTATTTTGGAGCCCTATCATTGGAAGCATAGTTATTTATTAAGGTTATGTCTTCTTGGCAGATTGTCCTTTTAATCATTATGTAATGTCCTTACTTGTCTTTTATGGTTGATTTTGCCTTAAAGTCTATTTTATCTGAGTTTAGTATTGCCACTCCTGCCCTTTTTTGGTTTCTGTTTGCTTGATATATATTTTTTCATCCTTTGATTTTTAATATGTTTGTGTCTGTCATGGATTGAATTGTGTTCCCCAAAAATATCTGTCAACTTGGCTAGGTCATGATTCCCAGTATTGTATGATTATGTACCATTTTGTAATCTGATGTGATTTCCTTATGTGTTGTAAACTCTATCACTATGGTGTAATAAGATGGATTAGCGACAGTTATACGGATGAGGTTTACAAGATTGGATAGTGTCTTAAGCCAATCTCTTTTGAGATATATAAGAGAGAAGCGAGCAGAGACACAGGGAAACGTCATACCACCAAGAAAGCGGTGCCAGTGCAGAGCGCTTCCTTTGGACCCGAGGTGCAGAGAAGCTCCCAGACCAAGGGAAGATTGATGACACGGACCTTCCTCCAGAGCTGATGGAGAAAGCATTCCTCTGGAGCTGATGTCCTGAATTTGGACTTGTAGCCTACTGGACTGTGAGAGAATAAACTTCTCTTTGTTAAAACCATCCGCTTGTAGTATTTCTGTTACAGCGGGGCTAGATGACTAAGACAATGTCTTCTATTGTTGTGCTTTTTTTTTTTTTTTTTTTTTGTGATGCTGACGTTGTCTTTGTTCCTCTTACTTTCCTGTGCTGAGTTCCTTTTTTTTGGATTTTCTTTTCTTTTCTTTCATTATTATAGATTTTGTGTTTACTGAGACTTTATGTTTTTCTTTTTTTATCATAATAAGTAAGTTTGTTAACTTTCTTCATGGTTACTGTGAAATTTAACATTATCTTCCTTAGTTTGAATCACTCTTTTATTACTTGATACTGCCTGGACTTCCTTTTCATTTGAAAGTTCTATACCTACACTGTTTATTCCCCCCTTTTATTGCTTTGACATTGTCATCATTTACAGATTGATGTCTCTGTTTCCCTGTTTTAAGTCTTTTACCTTTTTTTTAGTATTGAGAGGTCTTTACCTAGATTGGTATGTGGCTGATGCTGCCCTGTGTCTTAGACTCCAGTTGTTGTCTGATGTTGTTGGTTCTCTAACTGGAGGACTCCCTTTAATATTTCTTTTAAGTTTGGTTTGGTTTTTACAAATTCCTTTAATTTCTGTTTATCTGGAAATATTCTAATTTGTCCATTGTACCTGAGAGAGAGTTTTGCAGGATTTATTATTCTTGGTTGGCAATTTTTTTTTTTCTTTCACGATTTTGTATATGTCATCCCATTGCTTTCTTGCCTGCACAGTTTCTGCAGAGTAATTAGAGCTTAGTCTTATTGTTTCCCCTTTGTAGTTGATGTTTTGTTTTTCCCAAGCTGCTTTCAGGATTCTTTATTTGTCTTTGGTTTTGAAAAGTGTGATTAAGATATGTCTTGATGACTTTCTTTTGGGGTCTGTCCCATATGGGGTTCCTTGAGCTTCTTGGATGATCAGCTTTTTGTCTTTCATGATATTTGGAGAAGTTTTCTGCCAGCAAATCATCAATAATTTTCTGTGTGTTTTCCATTTTTTCCCCATGTTCTGGGACACTAATGACACGGAAATTTTGCTCTTGATTGTGCCCCACGTAATTCTTAGGTTTTCTTTATCATTTTCTCTGATTTTTCCTCAAAGTGGTGTTTATGGATTTGCCTTTGATCTCACTGATTCTGTCTTCCATTGTTTCAAATTTTCTCCTAAAACCTTTTATTGAGTTGTCCATTTCTGAAATTTTCTTGTGTATTTTTGGATTTCTAGTTGCTGTTTTTGTATTTCTAATTGTTTATTCATTTTGACATTTTGTTCTTGTATTATTTTCCTGGATTCTTCTATTACTTTGTCTGTGTTTTCCTTGATTTTGGCTATGTTTTTGTTGGTTTTGTCTGTATTTTCCATGATTTTGTCTATTTCTTCCTTGGTTTTGTCTGCATTTTCTTTGATCTTTCCTAGTCTCTTGAAGAGACCGAAATATTAGTCTTTCGAATGCCATATCAGTTAGTTCCACTGCCTTTTCTTCTACTGGAAGGTCATTTGATTCTTTATTTTGGTCACTTGATGGAACCATCCTGCCCTGCTTTTTTATATATTTTGATATTGTCTGCTGTCTCTGAGACATCAAAGTATTATTTTCTTTATTTATTGACTGCAAGTTCTTTTGTTTTGTACAGCTTTTTTGTTTTGTTTTGATATGTCAGCATGGGTTGGCCAGCCATGCTTTGCTGCTTGCTTGTCTGTGAGCACAATAGATCTCACTACCTTGTCTGGGTAAGCAGGGCAGCAGCAGGCAGGGTGATCCCACTTCGCTGTACACTGGTTTGACCAGTGTACTGGGCAGGTGTTGTCTGCCTCCTAATGTTGGTCCAGCGATGTGGGAGCATTCACAGTTCCTCACCAGATAGGCAGGAATGTCAGGTGGGGAGTAGAATGGGCTTGCTTCACTCCATTCAGCAGCTAGTTGAGTGGTGGCTGGGGAGGGGCAGTGTGGGCCTGGTATGGTGGTGGGCCTGAGCTATGGATGCTGTAGCCACAGCGGCACAGCTAGGGCCAGTGGGGGGTTGGGGTACAGGGCTAGATGGGTGGAACAAAGAAAAGAGATAGAAGTATAAAAAAGGGGCTGGTAGGGGCTAGGCAGACCTGGGGAACGGCAGGAAGGGGGGTGGGAGGTGGTGTATGGGACAAGGTGAGAGGAAAAGAAAAATAAATAAATCAACAAATATGTAAGTAAATAAATAGCAGAGTGAGGGTTGATGTGTGGAGGCCAGCAGGGGCTGGTGGGAGTGGGTGTAAGCAGGTGGTACCTGGGGTGGCAGCAGGTCAATAGCTCTCCACGCACATGGTGCGGCGAGGCTTGGTGGGAAGGGAAGGAGGTGGCTTATGGTGCTAGGTGGGATGGGAAGAAAAGAAAACAAATAAAATAAAAAATGACACAGCAGGGGCTTCCAGGTGAGGGCAGGTGGGACTCTGTGTGGCAGCAGGCTGGTAGCTCTCTACCTGCAGCAGTGTGATGAGGCTTGGCAGGAAGGAGTAGAGGTGGCATACAGGGCTAAGTGGGATGGAGAAAGAAAAAGTAGAAAGGGAAGAAAGAAAAAAAATGGTGTTTATCTTAGGCTGGGTTCTCTAGAGAAGCAAAACCAGTAAAATGTATAAATTTATATCTACAGAGATTCATATCAAGCAAATAGCTCACACTGTTGTAGAGGCTGCAGCAACCCAAGTCCGTGGTTCAGGATACAGGTTTCTCTTGGTTCATGTAGCCACAGGGGCTGGTGAATCCAAGATCAGCAAGTCAGACATCAAGGCTCTTGCTCACATGCTGCGAAGATCAACGAATCTCAAGATTGGCAGGCAAGACTGCAGGTAAGCTGCTAGCTCAGGTCCCAGGAACTGAGATCAGATGAACAGGAGCCAGCCGCCGGATCCAGAGTGAGCGAAAGCCCAATAACCTTGCCAGAATGTCCAGTTATATTCGATGCAGGCCACACGCACAAGGAAACTCCCTTTCAATTGATTGGCTACTCACAGCAGATCCCACCATGGAGGTGATCACATTATATCAAATCTCATCATGGAAGTGATCACATCATAAGCTGCCACAGTGCATCATAACTGCCAAACCACTGAGAATCATGGCCCAGCCAAGTTGACACACAACCTTAACCATCACAGAGTGACAGGAGCTGGCAAATGGGGGCCGGATGGACTCTGGCTGGTGCTGTGCCGATGTCATTCTATCCACGGTGGTGCAGCATAGTTTGGCAGGAAATGGTAGAGGTGGTAGATGGGGCTAGGTGGGAGAAAGAAAGAAAAGGAAGAAAGGAAAAAAAAATGAAATAATAATAAAAATAGCACTGCAGGAGCCAGTGAGTGGGGCAGCATGGACCCAGGCTGTTGGTAGGCCAGTGTCTCCCTAGCCAAGGCAGTGTATCATGCCTCAGCAGGAAGTGGTAGAGGTGAGGTACAGGCTAGGTGGGAGACAGAAAATGAAGAAAGGTTAAAAAAAAAAGAGAAAATAAAATAAAAATAATAATAAAATGGGGCCTCAGGAGCTGGCGGGTGGGGGCAGGGTGGACCCCAGCTGGTGGTGGGCTGGTGTCTCTCTTGTCAAAGCAGAGCAGTGTAGCTTGTTGGGAAGGGGTAGAGGTGAGGTACTGTGCTAGGTGGAAGGGAGAAAGAAAAGGAGAAAGGGAAAAAAACAAAAAGGAAAAAAATAGGCATGACAGGAGCTGGCAGACGGGGTGGGGCAGACCTGGGCTGGCGATGAACTGGTGTCTTTCTAGCCAAGGCAGCATGATGTGGCCCATTGGGAGGGGTAGAGGTGGTGTACAGGGAAAAAGGAGGAGGGATAGGAAAGCATGTTTCAGTGGTTACCAAGTCTGCTATCTGTTTGGAGCTCCATAAAGTTGCTTTCCCCTACTCCCTTTCTGGGGTGGTTGATGGCTGTGCTCCAAGATGGCGACACTGTGCCATGTTAGTTGGCAGGGGACCTCCACTTTGTATCTCTCCTTGTTCTCTGTTTTCCTTCAGTTTTTTCTTCCATTCTGTGTGTGATCTATTTCTTTATCCCTTCATTTGATGATTAGGATTCCAGGATTGATGTTTGTATCTGTTTTACTTAGTTTTTCAGATCTTTGCTTCAGAGGGATGGCATGATGCATCTATCTAGGGTGCATTTTGGGTTCACCTCCCCTCAAACACTATTTTTAAATAAGAATATGAATTTATATTTCCTTAAACATTTAAACATGATTGTGAGATTAGCTATTTAAAGTTTTTAAAATATAATGTTTCATATTCTCCTATATGCTTCATATACCTTAAAGAGAGGAAGCATAATATAATCACTACAAAGCTGATTACTGTGGTACCCATGCAATAAACTTTTTGTCAAAGTACATGACTTAAACTTTGTTTATTTCTTATGTCTGCTCTCATCCTAAGTATGTTCCTAATTCTACAGTAGCCTCCCCGTTAAGCTGCAGTTTTACTTTCTGTGGTTTCTGTTAATCGCAGTAAACTGCGGTTCAAAAATGTTAAATGAGTATGTAGCATGATGAAATCTCACACCATCCCACTCCATCATTCACATAACTTTTATTACAGTATATTTTTTACAGTTGTCTATTTTATTATTAGTTATTTTTGTTAATCTCTTACTGTGCCTAATATATAAATTAAACTTTATCTTAAGTGTGTATGTATAGGACAAATCATAGTATATATTGGGTTTGGTACTATCCACGGTTTCCAACATTCATGGGAGATCTTGGAACGTATCCCCCGTGGATAAGGGGGGACTACTGTGTTTCAAAATGTTTATTTATTCCTGCCATTTTAATTGTAATCACCTAATCGAGAGAAATATGGTTAGCATTTCAGAGCAGCTGAAGGTTTGATTACAAGTTGATCTTGAACATTCTAGACAAAGGACAATAGATGTTGGCATACGTTCCAGAGTGATTCTGCTCAAGTTAGTACACAGTGTGGTATTCTCTCATGGTTGACTTCATCTATCAAAACTTAAATATTATTCTATATCTTAAAATGTAGTAATAAGAGACCAATGTCTGCTTCCAGAGATTCTATTTAGCATTATACAGAGATGCAAACTAACAGAAAAAGATGAAAGTACATAAAACTTGAGAATTTTTAAAAGTGCCTGAATTATCACTGTTGGCAAATAATGTGTTTGATTAAACAGAAAAATTGAAGAGGCTTTACAAACGCTTAGGTTAATGGATTGCTAGATATGATAGCAACATAAATAAATCAATAGTTTTTGTATATATCTGCAACAAGTAATGGTAAAATATAAAGAAAAGAAATTCCAATCATGGCAACAAAAACTATCAGGGATACTGCGTAAAACTAAAAAGAAAAAAGTGTATAAGAGCTTTATGTTGAAAATTACCGAAACATTATTAAAAGAATTAAGAGATTACAATAACTTGAGAGATCTGTCATGTTCATGGAGTCAGAGACAATTCAGTGTCATAAAGATGTCAATTCTCCCCATGATAATCTATAAATTTAATTTCTTATCAAAGTCCAAACACATTTTGGTTCGCTTCTGTTGGTTTTGAAAAGTTAGTTGTAAAATTTATAGAGAGAAGTAAGGGCTAAAGATAGTCAAGGCAGCTTTTGAAGAAAAAATAATATTGGAACTTGCCCTATCATAAATCAAGACTTAAAGGTTTTTATTGTTGTTGTTGTCTTTAACTAATTAAAACAGTGTGTTATTGATGCAGGGATAAAAAGTAAAAGAGTTATCATAGTACAGAAAACCCAGAAATACACCTATGAGTGCAAGTAAAACAGTAAGGAAATGGTAAAGTGTTTAAGTTATGCTGGGACAATTAATATATCTATGTAAAAACACTAGATTCCTACCTCATAGCTACCTCATAATGAAGGTCAGTTGAATTAAAGGCATATATATCCGAAGGAAACCTTAAAGTATTTACAAGAAAACTTAGTAGAATAACTTTCACCTTTGAAGTAGGGGAAGATTTCTTAAGCAAGGTGCAAAAAGAACACGTCCTAATAAAACACATAAATAATGTGTATGCATGAAACTTTAGAACCTCTGTTCAGAAAAGTACTCTAAACAAAGAAAAAAAAGCTAAGTTGCTATCTAGAACACATTTGAAATGTATATAATTAATTAAGAATTAATAGTCAGAATATATAATACACAAATCCTGAAGAAAAAGGCTAAAGAGCATCAATGTATATGTATAAGCAGATCATAAAAGAGGAATGTTGAGTGGTCAGTAAACATTTGGAAAACTAGTTAAAATTATTATGGATAAAAGAAAAATCCTTTTCTCAGTAGCAAATAAAGCAAAATATTTAAGAATAAACTTAATAGTTTATTATTGTATTCAGGAGTTTATTATTGTATTAAGGAGTATTAATATTAATAAAATGACGCAATGTTAACATCTGATTCACAGACTTAGAAATAACAATAGCTAAGAAACATATGAAATGAGTTGCCAGAAATTTAAGATATGTAAAAATAAACAACAAAAACCAACTAAGTAATATTAGTATTTCACCGATTTAATTGGGGACAAAATAGAACTGTATAGAAGTAGATAGAATAATATCCACTGTTGGAGAGGTTGCATATACTTCTCAAAGATGCATAAATTGGTAAAATATTCTGGAAAAATATGTGGCCAAGAATGTATCTGTAACAAAGTTCATATCCGTGGACCCAGAAATTCTATTTCTACTAATCTAACCTAAAAAAATAACAATCTTTCAGGCAAAATGTCTACACAGTATTAATAATGGCAAAATAAATGAAAAAAAATAATAATCAAAAGGGTCAATACACACAATGAACTATATTCCGGTATTAAAAATATTTAGTTTAATATTAATGCAAAATAGAGATGCAACACTGTATTAATAGTATGAGTCTGTGTATGGAGGGAAAATTATGAGAAACGTAAGTGTTTTATTTCTGAGTAGCGGACTTATGGTTTTCTTTGTCATTTTGCATATTTTCCCAATGTTTCCATGTTTCCATTAAGCATGGATTACATCTATGGTAAAAAAATAACTTGCTTGTATTCAGGCAATTCACATTTTAATCATATCACTAAATCATTGAATAATCTTAATACCTTATGACTATATACATAGAATGGGAACTATATTCTTCTATGTGGATTAAGATCTTTTTTGATGCCTGTGAGAATATTAAAATTGTACTTCAAAATTATTTTGTACATTGTATTTAAATAATTTAAAATGTTCATTAAAAAAAGCTAGTTGGTTTCTTTACAGAGGCGTTCAAGTTAGTAGGAAGTTTGTTTTTAACAAACTCGAGAAGTTGAATAGAATGTGAAGTGATTCTATTTTAAAAATCTCACTCTACATGAAATCTAAAGGGATTTGGCAGAGGGAGAGAATGATTGGCATTCTGGTTGCTAAGGAAGTCAAAGGAAATTTTCTTTGATTGGGAAAAAGCATAAGCAATGTTCATTTGATTTATTTATTTTTAAAGTTATGAGCAGAAAACCATGTTATATGGGCACTGTCTCCAAAATGTAAGCATCCATAGATTTAGTATTCTAACTGCGTCAGCATAAAACTCAGATTCATACATCATGGCAGAGCAATGATTTGGGGGGTTGTTGGGAAATGGATGGATTTGAGCGGGGTCGAAAGTAATGCTTGACTGGTTTTAAAGTTAGAAGCATGTTGGGGGTGGGTGGTGGCAAGGGATGAAGAAAAAGAGAATTTTAAACAAAAGAAAATTCATTATCAGTGGATTAGAGATACTAGTCAGCTATCAACCACAGGCTTGAATTTGAATTCCTGAAAGGTGCACAAGAGCAGGTCACCGTTAGAATACCTGAAAAGTAGGGCAGGCTCGTAGCTAAATGATAGATGATTTTTCTGGGATAGATCAGGAGACGAGTGCTAGGGACAGAAGGAATGCACACCTTTAAAGATATATCCAGGGTGGCAGTGGAGTCACTGGGGAGTCTGGGGAGGGGGGGAGCGGGTGGGCTCCTCCCCTGACACTGTCAGAGGTGGGTGACACCAAAATGACCTCAGGGTCCTTGGCGGTGGTGGCGGTGGCTGCGCAGCGGCACTAGGGTTGGCGTCAGCCAACACCCCCACCCCCCACCACCGAAAATTAACCAGTGAAAACTCTGTCGATCACATCCCATCCTTGTCCAATACAGGACTGAAAGATGAGCCTCCTAGATTGGACGGTACTCGAAATACACACTGGCTACAAGAGTGGACTTGAGCACACTCAAGATGGTCAAGATGGGGAAGGACTGGGCAAACCTTCCTTCTGTTGTACGTGGGGTCACCATGAGTCAGAGCCAACTTGATGGCAATTACCAACAACAGCAACGTATGCCTTGTAGAGCATTTTCTGGCAATTACAATTCCAGATATAATACTCTTTATCCTTCCCTATGTATACTGCTTCCCCTCTGCTTCCTTTTCATGATAGCCATAAGGTAAGGAGCCCCATCCTCTATTTCTAACACTACCCGGAATACTGGAAGAGGTGCGTATGTGTTTGTAGTAGAGAGGGACCAAATAATTTCCTGGGGCCATTTGTATAAACATGCATAGACACCAATGTAATGTGAGTAAAATGTGAACACAGTAATTAATTCATTAAATATTTTCTGAAAATGTACAACACATAAGCCATAGTGGCCTGGAGGGTGCAGAGCTATGGAAGACTTTTATCCTTGCCTTAAGAAATTTAGAAACTAATGAAAATTAAAATAATACATAATTATGATATGTATAACACATTCCACATAGCAATTAGGCAAACATTGTAAATGGTAGATATCAATGACAGTAATTAGCATTGCACTTATACAAACAAACCTATATTTTACAGTATTAAAAAGCATTTCCTCAATATAAATTAACATCAGTTCCCACCAATTATTTTCACATGCTGTCTATACACTGCACATCTACACACCGAGCCCTCATCCATAGAAAACAAAGACCCTGCATCTAAGACCTCAGTAGCAACAAGTCCTTTGTGTCTCTCTCTCTTACAACCATTGGCTGTAGCAAAAAAATCCCTGGATTTTTTTAGTGCACTCTTGTTTAACTGGGTTGATCTTGAGGAATACATTCAGCTTTTTCTCGTTATCAGCCTTACAGCGTCTTAGGTTCTGTGACAATGAGATCACAAAGCTGGCTGTATTTGTGCAGGAAGTGACAGTATGAACTCCCTCTGTAAGGAGGTCAGTACAAGGAATGGGGCAAAGAACAGGCAAAATTAGAAAGGGATTTGCATGATTGATATCTGTAAATTTTGTGTCAGAGTAAAGGCAAGAATAAGTTATACTTACTTAGAGAGTAGAAAGAGATACGTAGGAGGAAAAGTATGGGAGAAAATTTAGGAGTGTGTACAGGATGGTGGTTTTTAAAATTTAATGTATATAATGATCGCCCAAGCATCTTATTAAAATTGAGATACCTAGGCTGTTCACAGGGAATGTATTCATTAAAGCAGGTCAATGCAGGAATATTGTTTTAGAGACAAATAATGGCAGGCTGAGTTCTCATCTGGCATAAGGCTGAGTGGTGGTGGTGCATACACTCTCTTTCTAGGTCTGCAACAGGAAGCATCTACTCACTCAGCTTGCTCCCAAGAATAGTCAGAGCTTAAGTGGTCACAGCCAGTTCAGCTTGGCAGGTCTTTTTCAAGATATTGAAACACTAGAAAGAAGTGAGCATAGACCATATATATATACACACATACATATATGTATATACATATGTATATATATTTTTTTCTTATTCATTTTCACCCACTGCACAGAAAAGACTTTCAGTACTTTATGCCCAAGCTGTCTTACATATATTCAAAATATTGATTTATGATTTTAGGGTTAAAGTTAGTTCCTTCCAATTTTTCCTGTCTTGCTGATGCCTGGAGTTCCATTAGGAATAAAATAGCTTTTAATTCTATTTTTCTATTTTAATAATCAAGGTTAAAAAGCTTAAAGTGTGAACACCCAGGAGAAGCATTTATACTTGTAAGTTACTCCGTGTGCAAGTGGCTCATATTAGAGACTGACCTGTTCACAGGAGCTAATATTAAAGGGAGGCTATGTCCTCGAAGGAGGGGTTGGCTCAGTCCAAGGAAGAAAGAGCCAAGTCAGAGACTGAGGAACATTGAGGACAAGAATTGCTTTACAATTTGTCCTTAAGGTGGCACAAGAGAGGTCCTACCACATGGGGGAAATAAGAGGAGCTTCTTTTGGGCTTGAACCCTGAGAGAAACCTGGATACAGGGGTGTTTTTCTCATCAGAGCATGAAGGAAAGCCCAGGGTACCTCTGGGATCACAAATGCCTGAGATACGGAGCAGACATGATCCTAATTAAGGTCAGATAAACAAGATAAGGGAAAGACTTAAAGCCTGTCATGCAGAACACGCCAGAAATAAAACTTTCAAGCAATAACTTTTGAAGATGAGAGAAGCATCTGAGCAAGTGGAGCCGTTAGGAGTTCTCTGACTCTTGAGCAGAGGAAGAGACAAGAGGCAAGTTCGTAAGATATACGGGGATGACTCCAACATTTATATTAAGATGTACTGTAATGTTTAAGTTTAACAAGCCCATGTGCACATGGGGGTTTTATTTCTTATACATTCTTCTTTATATTATATTTGTTATATTCACTAATTATAATTTTGCCCCTTAAAAAGAGGATCATACCATATTTCCTGGATTCTAAGACACAATAAATTTCACCAATTTCATAACAGCTTTTGCAGGGTGGGGAGCAAAAACAACCCATTACATTAAATATATACATAAATGTATGCTATACCAGAATTAAGTGAATTTTAGAGAAAGTATTGTATTTCTCTCCTCCACCCATCTGTCCGTTTGTCATACTGTGGTGGCTTTCATGTTGCTATGATGCTGGAAGATATGCCACAGGTATTTCACATTCTGTGATACTATCAGGGTCACACATGGTGAACAGGTTTCAGTGGAGCTTCCAGACTAAGACAGACTGAAAAGAAAGGTCTGGAGATTTTCTTCCAAAAACTAGCCAATGAAAACCTATAAATCACAACAGAACACTGTCCAACATGCTTGTTTTGGACAAATTATCATGAGGGAGCCACTGGTGGAGGACGATATCGCATTTGGTGAAGTAGAGGGCCAATGAGGGCAAGGAAGACCCTTGGTAAGATGGATTGGCACAATAACTACAATGGTGAAATCAAACACGCTGGCAATTGTGAGTATGACACAAGACCGGGCAACATTTTGTTCTGTTGTACATGGTGTCGCTATGAGTCAGAGTCAGCTCAAAGGCAGTGCTCTCTCTTTCTTGCTATCTCTCTACCTGTCTATCTATTGTATTTCTCTGGATTGACCTGGATTGTGCAGACCTCCCTCTCTTAGACATCCATGCTCAGCCATACACTGTTACACAGAGTCCCAGAGGTCACACACATGGTGGCACCTGCCAGAACTGCAGGCAAATAGGTAAGGAGGTATTAGGTAAGTGCTTTTGGGTCAGCCTTGCATTTCCAAACCTATTAAGCAGCAATAGCCTTCAGCACTGCCTAAGCAGAGTCCGTTATGAAAATTCCACACAGAGGAGAAATATCCTTGCAGATTCTTCAAGTGAAAAATAGAGGTGTTTCACAATAAGCTATTTAGGAAGTATGTTCCTTTTCCATTTACAGTCCTGGCTAGGAACTCAGGCAACTCAAGAGCATTTTCTATTTCTTTTGGGTGGTAGAACATTCTACAGTTGACTTGTTCAAAGCAGGAAGGGGTGGCTTGCAAGACCTGTTCCGTCAACACAAAAATATGTGCCCATGTACAGATGAAATAGAGCTCAGCCAGAAAATGTCTGGATTTGCCATTTGGGAAGCACATCAATGTTCTAAGATTAATTTGGAATCTGAAACACTTTGTTAAAGCTTTACCATTAATCCTTAAGAAATGCAGGGATTTTGTTGCCTGTAGTCAGACTGTATGCTTTTTTTTTTTTTCTCCCCAGTTCTAAATGCTGTGATGATCAAAATGGTTAAGGTCCTTAGGGATTGGGCAAGATTTCTCCCTTTATCTAACACTGTGGAGCTCCGACCAGCTCTAAGCTTAACATTTCAAGGACAGGAACTTCCAGAGGGACTAGTTAGCTGGCTTTCTTGTTAAGGGTCATTTCATCTTGTAAATTGGTTTCTCCATTTTAGTTCAAGGTTTTCACCTTCAATTTCCAAGTAAAAGTAATAGCTCAATGGTTTCCCTTTACTACCTGCTGTCAAAGAGTCAGGTATGGCAGTGGTGGTAAGGACTGAAACATTATGGGCTACACAAAGTGTACAAGGAAATTCTAAAAGTCACTGGGAAAATGTCCCATCACCCTCTTTGACATCCTATATTTTGCTACTGGTGTTCAAATTTCAAATTAAGTATCTACTCGTTTATAAGAAATCTCTAACTGTGACGGCTATTAGCATTCAAAATGGCTCCTATGTTGAAAAATATCAAAAGTTTACAAACAGAGTAAGAAACTTATATAAGATGCTCTAATAAGTGTAATTTATTACATTTGTGTTTGTGACTGTTCCCAATATGGCTGTTCCACCTTCAGTGTTTCTGAGTTGTTTATGTGTGGTTCTGCCTGAAGAGTGGGGTACCAAAAAAAAAAAAAAAAAAAAAAA
>NW_004444000.1:10873930-10889755 GCF_000243295.1 Trichechus manatus latirostris | reverse complement strand
AAAAAAAAAAACAAACTCATTGCCATCGAGTTGATTCCGACTCATAGCAACCCTATAGGTCAGAGTAGAACTGCCGCATAAGATTTCCAAGAAGCGGCTGGTGGATTAGAACCTTTTGGTTAGCAATCGAATGCTCTAACCACTGCACCACTAGGGCTTTTAAAATTATTTCATGTCTTTTGTCCCTTTAAGATTCATTACTCTGTGACCCTTATTGAGATTTCAGACTCTTGGACAGACCACCAAAAATAATAAAGCCCTTAAAATGGCAATGGATAGTGGAACTCTGTGTGGACCAGGACAAAAGCCAATCAAGATCTTCTCTCCTTCTGTAAAGTGTGGGACAGGTGATACTGACCACCTGGAACAACATTAACATCAGATCCAGACCCTAATCATGTGAGGCTGGTCAACCCTTCCCTAACAGATGGAGGAGGTTATTATGCAAGAGCCACACAGAGAATGGACAAGATGATTTTCTCTGACAAACACCAAGTTAGTTTCCTCATAAATATGTCAAGGAGTTGAGTTCTTACCTGAAAAACAGATATAGAATTTATTTCTTGGACCAAAAATGAGGAAGAACATTTATTCGACCATGGACCTCCTTGATTTTGTCACCACTCCTCACACACACACAGACACAGACACACACAAACACACTCTCCTCAGGATGGCATTTCATAGTTAAAGAGTCTGCAGGTGCTTGACCACTTGGCAGTTAGCACCATACCCATGAGTTTTTGAAAAGTCTACCCAGAGGGCCAAATGTTAACCTAGTCTTTTGTTCCTTAGTCCTACCTCTTAACTGCAGATTGCAATCTAGTTTTATTATATTCAACATCTTTTCATCTATTTATTGATTCATTTATTCATTCAGTAATGGTTTATTGAACATCTATTATTTGTCAGATAGGCAGCAAATTAATGGGGATGCAAGAATAATATTCTCTGCTTTCGAGCATGTATAACGCTTTCAAGAATGTATAATTTTGAATGAAAAATAGGATATTAGTATATGTTGTGAAATTTAAAAAATTAAGTGATTTAAGAGAAGTAAAGTTGAAGTTGGTATGGAAGCTCTGAGAATGAGGAATAACACAAGTCTTGTAGAGGATGTGCTATTAGAACAAGGAATGGGAAGGTGCTATGCTCTCAGGTTCTCAAGAGGTAAGAGAATATACTGTATTTAGGGCATACTTCAAGCAAAAATGTATATTCATATGAAAACTGGTTTTGTTAGGGCAAATAATGATAGAAGAGAAATAACCACAGACAAAAAAGTTCTGGTTGTTCAGCAGTGGCACTGGTCTGGCAGGCTAGAAAAGTGTGGATTGTGTATCATGAAATCACATAAAAATAATATTAATATGGTGCATTTTTTTGGAAAATAACACAGGTTAACCACAGAGAAAGTGTTCCTTAAGTGTATTTTTTAAAAACCTGTTATACAGAAGTCTTTCCTAACTTATTTAGGAAGAGATCCTTCAATAAGCGTATTAGAGGGGCTATCATAACAGTTATTCTATTAATCTTAACCTGGTCTTATTAATAAGATCATCCTCAGTTTAGACACTCCACATTAAATAATCTACTACACGGCTTATAATAGTATGTTTAAATTAACTTATTCATCTATTTTTTCCAACATACTGTTTTTGAGCAGTTACTATGTGCTAAGTACTGTTGTAGATTCTGGGGATGCAGTGGTAAATGAGAGACAGAAGAGTCTCTTCCTTTGAAGAACATTTGAAATTAAAAATATAACATACAAGTGCATTAATGTAAACATATCATAATATAATTTCAGACAGCAAGTCTGAATATTAAAAAATATATTTGATCTATAAAAAAAAGAAAATGGGACAAAGGAGTATATAAGGACTATTTTTAACAAGGGGCTATGGAAGTCATCTCTTAATAAGTAAAATTTAAAAATGGTTCTGAATGAAGTGAGGAAGCAACCTATGTGAAGGTCTGAGGGGAGAATATTGGCTATTTCATGGACAGGAACTAGAAGATGCAAAGGCCTTGAGGTAGAAATGAGCTTCAGGTGTTAAAGAACTGCAAGACAGTATGGCAGGAAGAGAGTTAGTTCAGAGGAGAAGGAAAGGAAAAGAGATCCAAAAGGTAGGTGTGGGCAAGATCATATAGGGCCATAATTATGATCCAAGTGTGAAGGAAAGTTACTGCAGAATTTTTTTTTATGCTATTAAAAAGCTCCCTCTGGTAGTCATGTGGGGAAAAACTGTAGCGGGATAAAAGTAGAAGCAGCTAGGAAACCTTACAGTAATTCAAGTGAAAGATGGTAGTGGCTCACAAGAGATGCAGTGGTGAAAATGGTGAAAAGTGTTCTGGTTGTATTTGGGAGATTTTTGAAAGTTGAACAAACAGGACTTTCTCATAGATTGAAATATGGGGCATGAGGCAAAGAAATCTCTCCCTGAAACTTTTTTTGTTTTGTTTTGTTTTGTTTTGCCTCAGTAGCTAAGGAAATGGTATAAAAATTTACTGAAATAGAGAAGACTAGAAATGGAATCAATTAGAGGGTGGGGTATGATTAAAGGGTTTATTTGTATTTTTGAAAGACTAAATTTTAGGTGAGGAGGTGGATGTATAGGTCTGGAGCTCCAGGGAATGGTTGGAGAGATACATATTTGGAAGTAATCTAAAGCCATGGATCTGGATGAGATTACTCAGGAAGAGAGTTTAGTAGAGAAGATAGATACAAGGAATATACTTGGGAAAGGCCGATATTGTAGCAAGTGAATTAGGTCAAAAAGGATATTCATGGTGAGGAAGTGAAAGTAGTAAGTATAAACCACTCTTTGGAAAGTAATAAAATTGTTGGGTGGTAACTGGAGGAGTGTGTGTGTATCTGAAGGTGGACTATATCACTACATAAAGTAGTGTGTTAGTCGAATGACCAGTAGAGAAGACAAAACTGATGAAGCGTAAAAGAGAGGAGTCCACGCGAAGTCTCAGGGAGATGGGTTCCAACGCTCTAGCGGTGGGTTTGGCTTTTAGGAGCAGCAGAGAGGGTGCATTGAAGCAGGCAGGAAGGAAGAGTATGGGTACAGATTTAAGGCAGGTTGGTGAGCTGGGTGGTGAGAAAATGAGGTCCTTCCCTTATGAAATGTTTAGTGGAGGAAGATATTGAAACATTTGCTCTAGAGACAGCCAAAGAAGGAAATGAGCATAAGCAATGTATTCAGGAAAAGTGCTCCTAGGCACATAGCAGCCCTGTGTGAAACCCAGACTCACAGTTCCTGGAAAACAGTGGGAGCAGATGGGACCAGCCTGACAGGCAGCCTCCAGAGAGGGAGCTGGAGGGATACCAGGGGAGTTCTTCTTAAGTAAAAACTGACATCAAGCCCAAGGCTGATTCGCCATCTGCCAGCAGGCTCTGCTGTGAGAACAAAAGCGGGAACTTTACAAACCTGTGGAAGGAAAGAGGCTGTCCCCAGAAAGTATATGTATGTGTTTGTGTATGCGCACTTCCACACAGACCAACGACAAACCCATGTGTCCCTGGAGGCGTTGTGGGAAAGGCAGACATAGCATGCTGTCTTGGGAAGAGCTCAGGGACAGAGACTCAGGAGACTCAAGTTCTAGTTCTCACTCTTTGACTTGAGTGCAAATTTTGGGCAAAAACAAAACACTCTCTGAACCTTTAAGTAGTTAAAAAAAAAACGGGGTTAGATGCAGCCTTCTCCTCCAGTCTCCCTCAGCTTGGTTCCTCTCCTCACCCAACAGCCCGAAGTACTGAGCCTCTTCCTGCTAGTCACAAGAACAGTACATTTTAGAAGCCTGCTGTAGAGATTGGCCAAACCAAAGCACACAGAACAGCATTGAGAAGAACAACCTTTATTGAGACAACTATACTAAGAAAAACCAGGCAAGGGGAAGAAACTTCATGTTTCAGAGTAAGTTCCCTGGAATTAGGACCACAGTTTGTGTCATGTGCCCAATATAGAGCTGCAGTAAGGAGTTTCCTCACCACAGAAGACTGAATGCTATTCTAAGTTCTCCGGAGCAAACAACTAAAATTGGCTTCTGCTACCTTCACTGGTGATGACATACAGAATGAGTTTTTTAGAAAAATGAGAACAACGTGTGTGCAAGTAAAGAAAGTTTGAATCAATTTTTTTTCAGAAACACCAAGGTGATATTCCTTCATTGACTGGTCTTATGCTGGCGCCATATTCTTCTTCTGCGTAAATTGTCTCAGTTATTTAAAAGATGGAGAAAATAAGGCAAATATACAGAAAATTGGCCTTTGAAGGTCATTTGAGAGAGGGGATGATTTGGCTTCTGTAAGACTTAAGCATGTATCCAGCGTTAATTTGTTTATGTCTTCATTGTAATAAAAAAGAGGTGCAATGCCAGGGAATCCAAAAACTTCTAGAAACTTCAAGGTACTTGGAAGCTAAAATATAACAAAGGCATACAAAACAGATAACAATTTTTTAAAGTCTCACCACCCAGATTCAGTTTTTTTTTTTTTTTTTTCTATATGGAACTTAATTTTCCTCAACTATTTAGAAAATTTATCTTGTTTTATTTATTTATTTTTTACATTTTTCTGCTCCGTCATAAATTTCCTTTGATGCCAAGTGAAGTGTTGGAGAAGAATCAATAATTCTGAGCTTATAGCATTTTATTGATCTTCTTTTCTCTTTTTCTAAAAATTTTTTTTTGTCTAAGGGGAAAAAAAAAAAAGGAAATAGGTTAAAAAGGAGGAGTCGTGATTTTGTTTACTATCCTTTTTTCCATTCTAAAGTGCAGTTCAAAAAAAACTTCCTGCCAAAGCAGATAGTGACGGTGCAAATCAAAGAGTTTTGCCTTGCCTTGTTGGTGAAAGCAGCCATCTGACTGTTGGGCCCAGAGAAAAGCTTTCATTTCAGAGGAACCCGATGCTTTGTTAACTTCAGAGCACACTCAGGCAGAAGGGAATTTCAACTTGGACTCTTTCCTACTTTCTATTCCATTTAATGCTTAAACACACACCAGAACTTTCTGAAGCAGATAGGATGCAATTAATGTCTTCATAAAGAGGAATGTGTGATCTTCCTTGGATATTTTTAAGAGAAGAAAGGAATTACTGAAGCCATTTTGGTATAATCAACTTAACATTTACAAAGTTCCTTCCATATACCAAAAACTCTATCAAAAGTATTTCACTTTTCATAATTATAACAAACTCCATGTGAGTTAGGGACTATCATACTCATGTTACAAATGAAGTCACTGAGGCTCAGTGGAGTTGAGCAACCCTGTTAAAGTAGGCTGGTCTGCCTGACACATCCATAGGTTAAGGGGACCTAGTCTACCTCTGTCCTGGTTCTGGCTCTCTCCAGTTCTTTCTACTCCCCTTCAGAAGTGCTCATATTTGCTTCAGGTATAGGAAGACTGGAAGCAATGATTGGAACCCAGAACCATGTCTCCATGGTGGAAAGCCCTGAAAGGACAGGCTGTCCTGCTGGTGGGTAGGTGGCCACAGAGCCTGGCTCTGATTGTTTCCACCTCTCTCTGCATGTTGCCTCTATTTGCTTGCTTACTGATTACCACAGTCAAAGTGTCCAGCACTGCTTATCTTCAGAAGTTCTCCTTCTATACTCAGAGAAGTACTGGAATATGGGTTTCTTCTAGTTCTTACAGTCTATATTTCTTGATCACCACCAGTCTGTCACTTTGCCCTACTGTGGTGACTTGTCTCTTGCTATGAGGCTGGAAACTTCTTTACTTAGGACAGTTATTTTTTTTTTAAGTAAAGTGACTATTTTTAATAAGGGGCTCTTCTTTGTAAAACCTATTTCAAATACTAGCCGGGTCATCCATGGTGGAAAGTTTCAGCAGATTTCAGACTAAGACAGGCTAGGAAGAAGGACCTGGCAATCTAGTTCCAAAAATTAGCCAGCGAAAACCCTATACAGCACAGTAGAATACTGTACGATAGAGTGCCAGAAGATGAGCCCCCCTGTTTGGAAGGCACTTAAAATACAGAGTGAACAACATGATGGACTCACACCAACCATTGTGAAGATGGTGCAGGGTGGGACAACATTTCATTCTGTTGCGCATGGTGTCGTTGTGAGTCAGAGCTAATTAGACAGCAGCTAAAAACAAACACTACTTGAAGGATCATAATTGCCTCTTTAACAAGAAATACTATGTACACATGAATATGCACAAAGGAGGCACAGCTTCACTGGATGTTGGCTTCAGAACTGGTCTGGTAGGCAAACATAAATATTTTCTTGTTGTTTTAGGATAACCCTGGTTGGCACTGGACTAGGGGTAGGCAGAAGCTTCAGCCTATCTCCATGCAACCTCCTTGGAGAGTCTCATGTTCTCCATGCAACATCTATCTTTGACTCTGGCTATAAAGAAAAAGTCTACTTAAAAATCATGCCCACCTCCTAGAACTCATAGTAACCAGAGAATTTAATTTCAGATACTGACTTAGAACCATAGGTGAAAAAGCTGAACTTCGTGAAAGAGTATGACTAGCTTTAACAAAAAGTAGAAAATAGGTTCTAGAGAAACCTGCATCATCTTCATTATTGTCCTGATCTTTACTCTTGGAGAAAAAGGAACTTTCTTCTTAGTTCCTAAGACTCCTTAGTGAAATCCAGGCTGCACTATGTTGACCCCTCTGAATTTCTTTTGTGCCTGTCCTAGATTATCCTGTGGGAGTTCAACCTTTCCTCTAGCCCACCCCTCTGTTTTTCGATGTTCCTCTCATCTAGCGGTTAAGAGAATACACTCTAAAATCAGACTGCCTGAGTTCTGCTAGTAGTTCTACTACCTGAAAACCTGAAAGAACTGACTGCTTCAATTTTCTCATCCATAACACAGAATTAGTAAGATAACTAAGTGTTTGACAAACTTTTCCTTAAAGGATCAGATAATAAATAGTTTAGATTTTGAAGACCAAGAGACAAAATGGAGAATATCATATAGGTCCTTATGCAGCCATTTAAAATTTCAGCACTTAAAAATGTAAAAACCATACCTAGCTTGTGGGCCATAATCAAATGGGCAACTATCTAGATTCATGGACCACAGTTTTCTGACCCATGGGATTGGTCATTTTATTGGATTATTGTGAGAATTAACTGTGTTAGTATATATAAACTTAGGAAAAATGCCCAGCATGTATCAAGCATTCAGTAAGAGTTTTTCTTTTTTTTTTTAACTTTCTTCTTTTGTGAAGAAGAAAAAAATCAATTTATAAAAAGGAAGGAAAACATACGGCTTTCTTTGGAGTACTTTCTAAGCGTGTCCGTTTGTCTTAGCACACCATGTTTAGTGCCCAATATCAATAGCTTTATCATGGGTTACTGATACATTCATCTCTTCTATTTTAAATAATATTTTATTGTATTTTTGGTGAATGTTCACACAGTGTCATGGATTGAACTGTGTTCCCCCAAAAATGTGAGTAACAATTTGGCTAGGCCATGATTCCTAGAATTGTGTGGTTGTCCTCCATTTTGTGATTGTAATTTTATGTTAAAGAGGATTAGAGTGGAATTGTAACACCACCCTTACTCAGGTCACTTCCCTGATCCAATGTAAAGGGAGTTTCCCTGGGACATGGCCTGTACCACCTTTTATCTCTTGCAAGAGATAAAAGGAAAGGGAAGCAAGCAGAGAACTGGGGACCTCATACCATCAAGAAAGCAGTGCTGGGAGCAGAGTGTGTTGTTTGGGCTGGGGTCCCTGTACCGAGAAGCTCCTAGTCCGGGGGAACACTGATGAGAAGGCCAAGAAAGAGAAAGCCTTCCCCTGGAGCTGACACCCTGAATTTGAACTTTTAACCTACTTTACTGCAAGGAAATAAACTTCTCTTTGTTAAAACCGTCCACGTGTGGTATTTCTGTTATAGCAGCACTAGATAATTAAGACACACAGCAAATTAGATTCACATTTAACAATTTCATATATATTGTTTAGTGATGTTTGTTACATTTTTCACAATGTGTCAATATTCTCTTTATTTCCATTCCAGTTGTTCCATTTCCATTCATCTAGCTACCTTTCCCCGCTTAACTTTTCATTTTTGCTTTAGGGTAAATGTTGAACACTTGATCTCATATAGATGATTTTTTTCTTTTTAAAGAGCTCAGAACTCACTAGTGATATTGTTTATCTTATGATCTAATCTGTTATTTAGCTGAAAGGTGACTGCCAGGAGTGGTTTCAGTTCCAAGTTTAAAGGGTATCTTGGGGTGACAGTCTTGAGGTTTATTCTAGTCTCTACTCGTCCAGTAAGTCTGGCATTTTTAAGAATTTGAGTTTTGTTCTATATTTTTCTCCCATTCTATCCAGCATTATCTATTTTGTCCCTGGTCAGAACAGTTGGTAGTGGTAGCCGGGCACCATCTAGCTCTTCTGGTCTCAGGATAGATGAGGATGTGGTTTATGTGGGCTATAGAGTTGTCCTACAGAGTAGTTTCTTCTTTGAGTCTTTGGTTTTCTTCTTCTTCTTCTTTTTTTTTTTGCTCCTGACAAGTAGAGACAAATGGTTGTGTCTTAGATAACTGCTCACAGGTTTTTAAGACCTCAGACGCTACTCACCAAACTAGGATGTAGAACATAAACTTTATAAACTATGTTGTGCCAGTTGACCAGGTTGTCCCATGAGATTATGTTCCTGAGCCCTCAAACCCATGAAACCAATCCCTTGAGGTGTTTGATTATGTCTAGAAAGTATCCATAACTGTGCCTTTATTATATATATATATGAATATATATGTAGCACATACAAACATATATATACATATGCCTACAGATACACCTATACATGCACCTGCATATACTCACATCTGTCTTCCTATTTATATATGCATACCTATCTACCTATGTAACTACACAGATTTTTTTTGGTTTCTATTGCTGTTGTTACGAAATTGTATATGTTATAGTACTTATTAAAAACATCCCTTATTCTTGTATATTTCTTAGTGCCGTCATTTACCTTAGCCATGATGAGTATTAACTTTCCCATCACCAAAAATAAGAAGTGTCTAATATCTAGAAAGTGATTCCTCCTCCCTCCCGCTTCCATCCCTGGTATCCAGCAAAGAACGTTGCTTTCTGTATATGCATCTATCATCTATTTATGAGTGAGAACATGCAATATTTGCCCTTTTGTGATTGACTTGTTTTGCTCAGCATAATGTCTTTCAGATTTATCCATGTTACTTTTCGAGCACTCATCATTATTCTTAACAGCTGCATTATATTTCATTGTATGTATGTACCCGAGTTTGTTTATCCATTCATCCTTTGATGGGCACCTAGGTTGTTTCCATCTTTTTGCTATTGTGAATAATGCTGCAATGAACCTAAGTGTGCATATGTCTATTCGTATCACTGCTGTTAGATCTCTAGGGTATATACCTAGGAGTGGGATGACTGGATCATAAAGTGTCTCTGCTTCTAGCTTTTTGAGGATGCACCATAATGTTTTCCATAGTGGTTATACCATTTTACAATCCCACCAGAAGTGGATAAGCATTCCAAACTTCCCACAGCCTCACCAGCATTTGTATTTGTTTTTTGTTTTTTTTGTTTTTTTTGATCAGTGCCATTTTTGCAGAGGTGAGATGGTGTCACACTGTAGTTTCGTTTTGAATTTCTATAATGGCTAATGACGGATCCCTGGTGGTACAGTGGTTAAAGCACTTGGCTGCTAATCGAAAGGTCGGTGGTTTGAATCCACCAAACCCTCTGCAGGAGAAAGATGTGGCAGTCTGCTTCTGTAAAGATTTACAGCCTTGGAAACCCTGTGGGCAATTCTCCTCTGTCCTATAGAGTCGCTTTGAGTTGGAATTATCTTGACGGCAATGGGTTTGGTTTGGGTTTGATAACGGATGATGATCGTAAGCACCTTTTCATGTGTTGGTTGGCTACTTGATTTCCTCTTTCTTTCAATATCCATTAATTCCTGTCACCATACTTTAAAAAAAAAAATAACTATCCTGATTTACATTATGTGTGTATCAAGTTACATCAGATCCATTCTCTATTTTAAAAAGATGCATGTGGTTGTCCAAAAGACCTATTATTAACACTTAAAACACCCTTTCCCACACTGTCAATAGACTTGACATAAGCTATTTTAAATTCCTGGGATGGCATACACACCCTGCTTGTCCTTTATCATTGTGAGTTGGTCATTATAACCAGGGGAATGATGGCAGTTTCCTGATTATAAAAGATATCAGGGAGATGTCTCATAAATAGAAGAGATATTTTAAGAAGACAGAGATGTATTGAACTCTTAAACCCTGTTTACCCTAGTAATCTTAAATATCTAGTTCCCACATTCCTCTGTGATGTCAGTAACTGTTACACTGGTGGTGGTTAATCTTCTATTTTTCTTATCACCACTATCTTCAGCAGGTATCTCTAGGCAGAAAAAATTGCATCTCATTTTTGGACTCTCTAATGAATCATTGGCGGGGGTTATTTTGTGTTAGAGAAATTGACCTCCCCCAAAAAACTTATAGTAGTCTCTAGGAAGAGAAATCCATGTGCCACCTCCCTGTTGGAGCACTACTCTCTCAGTTCCTAATCTTAATAGCAAGAATGCTAGGAGGAGCTCAGAGTGTGTGTGGTATCAGCCATGCTTCAGCTCTGGTTTCAACAAGCAATGGCAGTGGGACTTAAATTATCAGAGGTATAATTTACAGGTGGGGAAATGAGAGCTCAGAGATGTGAAGTGACTTACCTAAAGATGCCTTCAAGTGACTAAGTTGGCACTTAAACTTAGTTCCGCCCAGCTATGAAGCCCAAATCTCAAGCTTTTCCATCACACTACCCAGCTCCGCCTAAAGTCACACACTGGGGCAAGTACTAAGCTTTAGTTAATCTTTTTCACAAATCCAGAAGTCTCACCTCATTCAGCCAGATCTTTGATCATTTGTGACACAGCCCACACTTTCATCCTACCCATGGCTTTGATCAGTCTCAACCACTCCCCCATTCAACTTCAGGTATGCTCAAGGCATGCTGTTGTTATCATTCAGCTCAACCCCTAACCACCAGGGAACTGATTTATGGAAAAAGATTAGCTGAGACCTAGTACTTGTCCCAGTGGGCGATTTTAGAGGAAGCCTGGATAGTGTAGTGGAAAAAGCTTGGGACTTGGGCCTCATAGCCAGATAGACTTGAATTTAAATCTTAACACGGTCACTTTAAAGCATTCATAGGTAAGTCACTTACATCTCTGAGCCTTGATTTCTCTACTTGTGAAACAGTTACAGTAATGCCTACCTCATAGTTTTATCATAAGGATTTGTAATAACTTAGGTAAAACACTTTAAGCAATCCCTGGCACCAGGTAAGTTCTCATAAATGATCATTTCTAATGTTAGCCCATCAATTACCTAAGTTCCTTTGATGTCATTATGTAATTGATGCTATATGCTATGGCCTGGGACTTGGATAAGGAATTGGGTCTTCCAAGTCTTGAGTGAAAATGAGTCCGCAGAATTTTTTTTAACAGGTTCATTCCCCGGGCCTCCCACTGTCTGGGTATGACTAGTGGGAGGTAGATTTCAGTAAGTTGTTCTTTCAGCCGAGACATTATCTTCAAGGCTAAATAGCGGCTTGGTATGAAATATTCCTAAAACCAGTCAGTTGAGAGGAAAAGAAACCTGTCACCATATCATGAAGACAAGTTCTCAGGTAAGTCCAACACTTTGAATCTTTTTAAAGAGCTAGTCTGCTAATAGCTTCCTCTTAGTAGCTATTGGATATTCAGACGCTAGCTGATTACAAATGAATTATTCCCACCTACATTTTTTTTAGTTCTCATTTTTAACATCTCTATCGTTTCTGAATCATCTCCAAAATTCTCTAAAATTTAAAGGAACTCTTGTATTTATCCTTCTTTGATTTTTTTTCTTAATTTTTAATTTTATTTTTATTTTTAAGTTGGCCTGAGTATGAAGACTTTTTTTTTTTTCCCTTGACCCTGTGCTTACACATCAACCAGTTACAATCAGGTAACTGGGATTTATGAAACAATTATTTATTAATCATGTATATGTGCTAGACCTTATTCCAGAGCCAGGAATACAGGTAGCAGTGAACAAGGCAGACACAGTGCCTGCCCTCTAGAAGCTTTGATTCCAGTGGGGCACGTTTATGAGTCTATGGATCCAGCTTACATTAACCTCTCGAAGCAGCTAGTAGAGAGACACAGGAACAACTCATATTTCCATTAAGAATTCCTCTTCCCATATTCGAAAGTATGATGGATTAAATACAACAACATTAAAATTAATTCATTTTGTTTAATGGTTAACTATACACCAGGCACTTGGGTAACATAACAATTGTAACATGTAGCTCTTAACTATAAGTAATATAAATTCTAATTGGGAACAACAAGCATAAATACAGAGGTAAACAATACTATGTTTAAATAATAATGTAAACAATGATAAGAAAAATTGTCATGGGGCTTGGACATCATTGGAGGCTCATTATCCAGAGACTTTCTATGAAATCACAGAGTGAATAATGAGAGGACACGGCAGTTTTTGCTTCTGGTTCTTTTTTTCTTCCACTGTAAGAGCAGATTTAAAAAAAAAAAAAAAAACTTAGGAAATAAAACCATTCCTTCTCTCTTCTTTGTAAAAACCTGTGATGACCTCTCTTCCAATCGGGGAAGGGTTTCCCTTGGCAACCATATCACTTATCCCAACCTGGTTCTGTAAATAAAAATTATTTTGAAGAGACCAGCTAAGGAGTACTCATTAACAAATTATCTGCTTTGTCTCCCTCCAAATTAGATGTTGACATGGACTCATATTGAAAGAAAATCTATTTCTCATCCATTAAAACTTTTCAAGAAATAGTTTGAATAATTTAAAAACATATTTACATAAGAATTACTGATGCCCTTTAATATCGTAACTTGAAGCCCAAGAAGATTTCTGCTTTTCACTTTTAATCCTGCAGGTTAAATTCATCAAATATAACCTCCCTCTGGCTTTAAATATAATTAAGGGCAGATGATGGAATCAAGGGGAATGGGATGGCCTCATAAGTTACAGTTAAGTACATAAAATTAAAATGCACAGTTCACAAGAGAGTTTGAAAATAGAGATGTAAAATGTTTCCTCCAAATACAAGAACCCTTCTATGCAACATGTTGAGACCGACAGTATCATAGGGATAGTTTTGAATCAGGTCTACTTTACATTTAAAAAGAATAAACCAGTTGCAACATATAGTGCTTTAATGATTTTTAGGAACAGAAGATTTTACATGTAACACTGTGTGCTGTTTATTCCACACCAGTGGCTGCAGAATTATATTTAATAACCACTAACTTCGACTGTTGTAGAACTTACATATGTGAAAAATACTGAATCAGCCAGCTTTATCCTTTACTCTTCTGGAGAAATCTTACTGGTGAAGTACCTCTAATGCTACCTGAAATGCTGCTAGGTTTGCTTTATTTTCCCAACTAATGGAAGAAGTGGCTCAAGTAAGTATTTTAAGGGTGTGTGAACAATTTCTTTCATTTCTGCAGTCCCTTTAGTCTCCCTCCACTAAGAGATTCACCATGACAAATACGTCCCTTACTTTGCAGAAAAGCTGAATGTGCAATAGTTATTACCTGCAATGAAAATATGAAAAGTTTCCTAGAAAAAGTTTCCTGTTTAACACTGAAGTGTTTGAGGACTTGAAAAATGAGTGGAATCTTCATGCATTTGGTGAAATGACTTTGCTTGTAATTTTTAAAAAGCTGAGATATCATGACCATGGCCAGGGACTCCTTCCTTCGCAGTGAGACTCACCGTGGACCCATCAAGGCCTTGGGTTCCCCCAGTGCCTGCACTTTCTTGGTAATCCGTGCCAAGGCGTTAATCAGCTCACAATTCCAGTCCCTTAAAGTAGTTAATTTTTTTTTTTTTTTAATCTCTGAATTACAATGTCATTATTCAATTTACACCTTTCACAACTGGTTACAATGTTGGGTTACTTTTCAAAAGCAGGCTGTGGTGCTACTTTCTTTGGAGCTGGAAAACTCAGGAGACTGCACATGCCTGCTCTATACTTCTAAAATGGGGGGATGTCTACAAAATACAGACTCTTCACCAAAGAGGGAAGCTCGAGTCTTTTCACATCTGGTATTCAGTGATCAGAAACTACAGTACATAATAGGGAAAACAGTAGCACAGAGGAAAGAAAAGCAAAATGGGCAATGAGAAGGTCACAAAGAATGTTGCCAGGCTGTGATGTTGCTGCAATCCCATCTTCCCAGGAGACTGCATGAAGGCATTCTGTCAACTCTCTTCTAAAACACCACTTCCCAGAGGAATGTTTATCATACAACAATCCTGATACAGAACCTCAAAAAAGAAGAAAGTATTTGAAACAGGAATAATTTAGGCCTAATAGCAGCTGCTAACATTTTAGAAGCTACAGCATTCTGTAAAACTTCAGGGGCGAGAGGTCAAGGAATTTAGTCCCATCAGATGTTTACTTGCTTTGCACCTTTCTACCAAATCTACTTTACCATACTTCAATAGGTCCTAACAGGTTCTATACTTTCAGTATGTCTCCCTTTCTATACATCTTCTGTGCTATCATGAGAGTTTATTATTCATTCAACCAATCAGCAAATATTATTGAGCTCCAGCTATATGCCAAGTACAGTGCAAACAACTTGGGATATTAGGGTAACCAAAGTAGGGATATCCAATCCTCACAGGACTTAGATTTAATTAGGATAAGAAACATTAATCAAATTGTATGTAAAATTATAACTGAGGTCCATACTTATTAAAAAACGCTTAAAATAGTGTTTTAAAATATTTGTGTTTAAAAAAAAATTAGGAGATATATGTGGTGCTGTAAGAGTTTATCAGTAGGGGAAGCACTTCTGGAATAGCAGAGTAAAGACTTCTAAAAACCCACTCCTCCATAAAAGCAACAAAAATACTGACAAAAATTATCAAACTCAATATTTTCAGAACTCTGAAAATCAACCAAATCTTGCAACAATCTGAGGAGGATTTGCTCAAGGGAAAAATAGATGATTCTTGGTAAGAATAGTGAGCTTTGTGGTATTTTACTTTGCCCAATCCCTAGCTGCTTCACAACTATGGCAGCTGTGAAAACCAGTAGACCAGCAGCCACAGGCAGGAGCAAAATATGTTTAGAGTTCTCTAAAAGCTGCTTTCCTAGAGAATTGTAAATATTTGACTTGTCTGGTAGCTCCCTGAAAAGTTTAACTCACAGGAACTGTCTTTATTGGACCTTGTTCAGAGCTTACCCTTTGTAAATAGCCTTATTCCTAGAGAGTTTGTCAAGATTAATCAGTAGCACACCCAACAGCTGCACAGTACACGTTCTTTTCGAATGCACATGGAACGTTCTCCAGAATAGACCACATCTTAGGCCACACAGCAATCCTCAACAAGATCCAAAACGTTGAGATAATATAAAGTATCTTCTCTGACCACAATGACTTCAAGGTAAAATTAGCAACAGGAAGGGCAAGGAAAAAAATAAAAAAAAAAAAAAACACCAATTACATGGAAACTGAATAACACCCTGCTTACAAACCATGGAGTAATAGAAAAAATCAGAGATAGAATCAAAAAATTCCTAGAATCAAGTGAGAATGAAAACATGTCATACCAAATCCTTTGGGACACAGCAAAGGCAGTCCTCAGAGGACAATTTATAGCAATAGATACACACATCAAAAAAGAAAAAAGGGACAAAATCAAAACATTAACTACAGAACACAAAGAAAGAGAAAGAGAACAGCAAAAGAAAACCCCA
>NW_004444000.1:10872523-10873830 GCF_000243295.1 Trichechus manatus latirostris | reverse complement strand
GGACATTACAACAGACCCAACTGTAATAAAAAGGATCATAACAGAGTATTATGAAAAACTATACTGCAACAAATTTGAAAACCTAGAGGAAATGGATAAATTTCTAGAAACACACTACCTACCCAAACTACCAAAAAGATGTTGAAAATCTGAACAGACCCATAACAAGAGAAGAGTTTGAAAAGATGATTAAAAAAAAAAAAAAAAATCCCAAAAGAAAAAAGCCCTGGCCCAGATGGCTTCACTGAAAAATTCTACCAAATATTCAGAGAAGAGCTTACACCAGTACTACTCAAACTATTTCAGTATATAGAAAAGGAAGTGATACTTCCTAATCCATTCTATGTAGCCATCATAACCCTGATATGAAAACCAGGCAAAGGCACCACAAAAAAAGAAAATTGCAGACCAATATCTCTCATGAATATAGATACAAAACTTCTCAAAAAAATTCTAGCCAATAGAATTCAACATCATATCAAATAAATAAAACACCACGACAAGTAGGATTCATACCAAGTATGCAAGGATAGTACAACATTAGAAAATCAATCAGTGTAATCCACCACATAAATAAACGGAAAGAAAAGAATCACACGATCATCTCCATTGATGCAGAAAAGGCGTTCGACAAGTCCAATACCCATTCCTGATAAAAAATCTCAAGAAAATGGGTATACAAGGGAAATTTCTCAACACGATAAAGGGTATCTATGCAAAACCAATGGCCAACATCATTCTTAATGGAGAGAGGCTGAAAACTTTCCCCTTGGGACCAGGAACAAGACAAAGATGCCCTTTATCATCACTCCTATTTAACATTGTGTTGGAAATTCTAGACCAATAAGGCAAGAAAAAGAAATAAAGGGCATCCAAATTGGTAATGAAGAACTTAAACTGTCCCTGTTTGCAGATGATATGATACTATACATAGAAGACTCCACAAGAAAACTACTGGAACTAAAAGAAAGATTCAGCAGAGTAGCAGGATACAAGATAAACATACAAAAATCAGTTGGATTCCTATACACCAATAAAGAGAATGATAAAAAGGAAATCAGGAAAACTATACCATTTATAATAGCCCCTAAAAAAATAAAATACTTAGGAATAAATCTGACCAGGGATGCAAAAGACCTATACAAAGAAAACTACAAAACACTCCTGCAAGAAACACAAAGGGATCTACATAAATGGAAAAACATACCAAGCTCATAGATAGGTAGACTCAACATTGTGAAAATGACAATTCTACCCAAAGCAATTTACAAATACAATGCAATCCCGATCCAAATACCAACAACATT
>NW_004444000.1:10862980-10872011 GCF_000243295.1 Trichechus manatus latirostris | reverse complement strand
TGGGCAAAGGAAATGAACAGACACTTCACCAAAGAAGACATTCAAGCGGCCAAGAGACACATGAGGAAATTCTTGCAATCACTAGCCATTAGAGACATGCAAATTAAAACCACAATGAGATACCATCTCACCCCGGCATTACTGGCACGAATAAAAAACACTGGAAAGAACAAATGTTGGAAAGGCTGCGGGGAGAATGGAACTCTTATGCACTGCTGGTAGGAATGCATAATGATACAACCATTTTGGAAAATGATACGGCACTTCTTTAGGAAGCTAGAAATAGAAATACCATACCATCCAGCCATCCCACTCCTAGGAATATAACCTAGAGAAATAAGAGCCGTCACATGAATAGACATATGCACACCCATGTTCATTGCAGCATTGTTCACAATAACAAAAAGATTGAAACAACCTAGATGCCCATCAACAAATGAATGGTACATACACACAATGGAGTATTATGCAATGATAAAGAACAATGATGAATCTGGGAAGTATCTCATAACATGGATGAAACTGGTGGACATTATGTTGAATGAAGTAAGTCAATCACAAAGGGACAAATATTGTATGAGACCTCTACTGTAAAAACTCATGAAAAAGTTTCAACACAAAAAGAAACAATCTTTGTTGGTTACGAAGGATGGGGGGGAACTAAATACACAATAGATAAGTGGTAACTTTGGTGAAGGGTAAGACAGTACACAACACTGGGGAAGCCAGCACAACTTGTACAAAGAAAGGTCATGGAAGCTCCATAGGCACACCGAAACTCCCTAAGAGACTGAATTGCTGGGTGGAGGGCTGTGGGGACTATGGTCTCGGGGAATAGCTAGCTCAATTGGCATAACACAGTTTATAAAGAAAATGTTCTACATTCTACCTTGGTGAGTAGCATCTAGGGTCTTAAAAGCCTGTGAGCAGCCATCTAAGATATTCCACTGGTCTCACCCCTTTGGGTGCAAGTGAGAATGAAGAAAACAAGAAACAAGGGAAAGATTAGTCCAAACGACTAATGGACCACTGCTAACACGGCCTCCACTGACTGAATCCAGTAGGACTAGATGTTGCCCAGCTACCACCACTGACTGCTCTGACTGGGATCACAACAGAGGGTCCTGGAGACAACTGGAGAAAAATGTAGAACAAAATTCCAACTCACAAATAAAGACCACATTTACTGGCCCGACAGAGACTGGAGAAACCCCAAGAGTATGGCCCCTGGACACCCTTTTAGCTCAGTAATGAAGTCACTCCCAAGGTTCACCGTTCAGCCAAAGATTAGACAGCCCCATAAAACAAAAAAAGACTAATGGGGCACAACAGTCCAGGGAATAGTACTAGAAGGAAGGAAGGGACAGGAAAGCTTGTAATAGGGAACCTGAGGTTGAGAAGGGACAGTGTTGACACGTTGTGGGATTGTTAACCCTTGTCATAAAACAATATGTGTACTGTTTAATGAGAAACTATTTGTCCTGTAAACCTTCATCTAAAGTACAATTTAAAAAAAAAAGATTAATCAGTGGCGACTATATAATACTACAGATGTCTGAGGTTAACTAGATGGGGCTAACAAAAGGTTGACCAAAAAAATTAAAAGGAAACACCAGGGAATAAGATGTCCACAGGGGGCTTTGAAAATCTCTGATATATTCCTGGAAATCAGTGCACATATCAGGGAAAGAAATGAAAAGGCTCCCATTTACCAGCTATGGCTGATCTTGAGGCTGTACATTCAGAAAGTAAAGGCTAAAGCACTGTAGGAAACTGTCTGCTGGAGCATTGCAAGTGTGCCCCAACGCACAGAGAGAGCCAGTTTCTTTCCTAATCATTAGCCTGAGCACTAAGCTAAATGAGCAGAGACTTCAGTGGCTATACATAACAAAGAGTAGAGATTTTACAGAATTAGTCCAGGGAAGTCACTACACAAAATGCAGAAAAACAATAAATAGCAACAACAACAAATGCTGGGGAGGGAAAGGAATTGTATTTCCAGGGTTGCCACATTACATTATTTTAAATTTTAGCAAAATAATTATGAAATACTCAAACAGGAGAGTATGGCCCATACACTGGGAAAATGATCAGTAATAGAAACTTCCCAAGAAAACCCAGACATTAGACTTACTAGACAAAGATTTAAATCAGCTATATGGAATATTTTCATAAAACTAAATATACATATATATATAGAGAGAGAGAGAGAATGATGGTTAAGGTTGGGTGTCAACTTGGTTGGGCCATGATTTTCAGTAGTTTGGCAGTTATGATGTAGTTTGGCAGTCACATAATTATGTGATCACCTCCATGATGAGATTTGCTTTAATGTGATCACCTCAATGATGGGATCTGCTGTGAGCAGCCAGTCAAAAGGGAGTTTCCTTTGGTGTGTGGCCTGCATCCAATATAGATGGACTTTCTGACAATGCTCGTGGGCTTTTGCTTGTACTGGATTCTGCAGCTGGCTCCTGTTCGTCTGACCTCTGTTTATTGGAATTTCAGCTAACAGCTTACCTGCCATTGTGCCTGCAGATGTTGGGATTTGCTGATCTTCACAACCTGTGTGCCAGAGCCCTGCTGTCTGATTTGCCAATCTTGGGTCCGCCAGCGCCTGCAGCTAGGTAAATTAGAAGAAGTCTCCAGTCTGATCCACGGGCTTGGGATATTCAGCCTCTACAATTACATGAGACATTCCCTTAATATAAATCTCTCTCTATAGATCCCGCCCCACTTCCCAGCCACTTCGGGGACCACGATCAGCGTCCTTTGGCTGCTGTTGCAGTCCCCGAGTCTCGGAGGCATTCTTCACCCACGCAGATGTCCATCATCCAGGCCAGAGTGAGAGATGCATTTAAACAGGATGGCTCCCACAAATGACCAAAATAAAGAATCAGATGACCTTCCAGTAGACTAAAAAGCAGTGGAAATAACTGATATGGTTCCAAAGACTAATATTTAGGATTCACCAAGAGATTCGAAGAGAAATCAAGGAAAATGCATACAAAATCATGGAAAACACAAACAAAGCGAACCAAAAACATAGCCAAAATCATGGAGAACACAAAGCAATAGACAAATTAAGGAAAATAATACAAGAACAAAATGTCAAAATAAATAAACAATTAGAAATCATACAAAAACAGCAACTGGAAATCAGTGTCAGAAATGGAGCACTCAATAGAATGTTTAGGAGCATACTTAAAATTATGGAGCACAGAATCAGCAAGATTGAAGACAAATTCATGAATGCTCCTTTGTTTGAGGAAAAATCAGAGAAAAGAATGAAGAAAACTTAAGAATTATGTGGAACACAATCAAAAGCAAAAGATTGTGCATGATCAGAGTTGCAGGATGGGGGAGAAAATGGAAAACACAGAGATTTGAACACAGTTGAAGATTTGCTGGCAGAAAACTTCCCAAATACCATGGAAGATAAAAAGCTGACCATCCAAGATGCTCAACGAACGCCATATAGAATAGACCCCAAAAGAAAGTCACCAAGACACAAAGTGCTATACTTGCCAAAACCAAAGACTAAGAAAGAATCCTGAGAACAGCTCAAGAAAAACAAAAAAGTCACTTACAAAGGGGAAGCAATAAGACTAAGCTCTGATTACTCAGAAAAACCTATACAGGCAAGAAGGCAATGAGATGACATACATAAAACTTTGAAAGAAAAAAATTGCCAACCAAGAATGATATATCCTGTAAAACTCTCTCTCAAATATGATGGCAAAATTAGGATATTTCCAGATAAACAGAAATTAAGGGAATTTTAAAAAACCAATCCAAACTTACAAGAAATATTAAAAAGAGTCCTCCAGTTAGAGAATCAACAACATCAGATAAACAACATCAGATAACAACTGAAGTCTAAGATACAGGACAGCATCAGCTAGATAACAACCTATGTAAAGAACTCTCAATAATAAAAAAACTAAAATACTTAAAACAGGGAAACAGAGAAGTCAGGGTGTAAGTGACAACAACATCAAAACAATAAAAGTGGGAATAAATGGTATAGGTATAGAAAATTCACATGGAGAGGCATCAAGGTGATATCAAGTATTAAAAGCCTGGTTCAAATTTAGGAAGACAAGGGTAAATTTCAAGGTAACCACAAAGAAAGTTAAACTATTCATCAGAATAAAAAGGAAAAAAAAATTGTCTCAGTAAACAAAAAATGTATAATAACAAAAGAAAAGAAAAATCCACAAACAAAAGGCACTCATTACAGGAAAGTAAGAGGAAAGAAGAAAGCATCAGCACCACAGGAAAATCACAACAATATGACAACAATAAACTCATAGCTATCGATAAGAAAAAAAATATCTGTACATATATTTATACACTTTACTGGTTTTGCTTCTCTAGAGAACCTAGCCTAAGACATTTGGTACCAGGAGTGGTTTCTACAGACACAAAATTGAAAGGGGGAATTTTCTGAATTGGGTTTCAAGTCTAGTTAGTCTTAAAGATGTTGATGACTCTGCTTCCATTAGGAAAGAGGGCACTGCTAATCCATGGCATGAGGTGGCAATACAAATACGCAAAATAATACCACCAATAGATCAGGTATTGGTGAAATGTAAGGCTCTTGGTCATCTCATGTTTGATACTTTTCTACAATTTTGTGGTAATGAGAAGTATAAGGAAGCTGGTTAGTTGATCCTACTTTTGCTAGACAAAGTGGTGAAAGAAAGGGATGAACTCAGGGCTTCAAAGTCAAAGCCCAAGCGTACTGCATAAACAACCTCAAAGTTTACACTTGTGCCTTGAAAGAAAGCCTTATTTTTTGTAGTAACAGAGCTAAAATCGCCAAAAACCAAACTCAGAGTTTTATTGTAAGAGTAGCTGAATTACAACACCAACTGAATTCCCAACCTTGAGTGATGTCTGAAATTAAAGTGAGGGCATTGATTGGGAAGAAATGGGATCCTGAATCTTGGAATGGGGACATATGAGCAAATAATCAGAAAGCTGTGGACATAACCCCTAAATTCTGTTGGATCAGTTCTGCTAACAGAACCAGCCCTCTCATTCCCATCTGAAGAGATTATTTCATCTTCTTCTGCTACACCACCCTACCCAGTAAAACCATTAGCCACTCCACCCCAGTCTGATGAGATTAACCCAGCTGTGTCTAAAGATCCTTTGTCTGAGTCTTTACCTGGGGCATTGCCTAAGGCAGATGCCTTATAAGACAATGCTGAATGTTCTCAAAATACATTCCCACCACCTACTTTTGCTTCTAGACCTATAACTAGACTTAAGTCCCAGTAAGCCCCAAAAGGGGAAGTACAAAATGTGACCCAGGAGGAGGTATGACTCACTCCAAAAGAACTGCTTGTGTTTTCTAATATGTACAAACAGAAACCTGGGGAATATGTGTGGGAAAGTCTATTAAGGATGTAGGATAATAGTGCAAGGAACATAAGGATGGATCAGTCTGAGTTTATTGATATGGGCCACCAAGCACAGATTCTTTATTCAATGTTTCAGCTTGCAGGGTTAGCAAAGGATCCAATAGTTTATTTGGTTGGGTCACTGAAGCATGAATTACATGGTGGCAGACACTAAATCAAGTGGGAGTGTCATACCTGCCTTGGTATATTGTAGAAGAAGGAATCTAAAGGCTTAGGGAAATTGACATGCTAGTGTGGATTTATCAGGTTAAACCCACAGACCCACACATGGAGTGCCCAGAGGGCACATCTTTTACCACAACCATGAGGAACAAACTTGTGAAATGAGCCCCTGAATCCTTGAAGACTGTTGTGATTGCTATTTTATGTAAGTCAGATTTGACAGTGGGAACTTCCCTAACTGAATAAAGATACCAAATACAATGGGGCTTATTGGACACTGTGGTGGTAGGGACCAAGTGCTGGCACTCAATCAACAAAGACAAGGTGGATGCGCTTACCATAATGATAAGCAGAGTCAAAGCAGTAATCAGAATATGGCATTGGATACTAGTCATGATTCCCCTAGAAGTGAAATAGATATTAAATCTACTAAATATTTACTTGATCTGTACAAGCAGAAGAATTCTAGATCAAGTGAACATCAGTCTAACTTGAATTGCCAGAATAGAGAGTCATGGCCCCTCAGTTAATTCCAAGACTTGAGCCAGTTTAAGACTCACAACCCCTTGAGTGAAGGGGAAGCCAGCTCACCTTGAGGAAGGACCTCACTACACTGGCAAAAATTATACTATTAATCTTTCTCTAAGCATTCTCCAAAGGGATCTACAGCCTTTTATGAGAATGATTGTTCATTGAGGAAAAGGAAATAATCAGACTTTTGGGGGATTACTGGATACTGGCTCTGAACTGAAACTAATTTTGGGAGACCCAAAACATCACTGTGGCCCACCAGTCAGAGTAGGGGCATACAGAAGTCAGGTTATTAATGGAGTCTTAGCTCAAGACCATCTCCCAGTGAGTTCAGTGATTTCCCAAACTCATCTTGTAGGATTTTCCCAGTTCCAGAATGCATAAGTGGAATAGATATACTCAGAAACTGGCAGAACTCCCACACTGGGTCTCTGACAAATGGCATAAGGGCTATTATGGCAGGAAAAGCCAAGTGGAAGCCATTAGAACTGCCCACACCTATGAAAATAATAAACCAAAAGCACTATCTCATTCCTGGAGGGATTGCAAAGATTACTGCCACCATCAAGGACTGAAGGATGCAGGGTTGGTGATTCCTACCCCATCCCCATTCAACTAGCCTATTTGGCCTGTGCAAAAAAACAGATGGCTCTTAGAGAATGACAGTGGATTATTGAAAACTTAACCAGGTGATGACTCCAATTGCAGCTACTTTTCCAGGAGTCAGGGAGTGGAAATGGGAGTGGCACCACTCACTATTACTGGTAGTGACCCACCTATGAAATTTTTGCTTCTTGTCCCTGTGACCCAATGCTTTGCAGATCTATGACCTCCAGTTCTTGGAACCTGAGCTAGCAGCTTACCTGCCATCTTGCTGGCCGATCTTGGGATTCGTCAGCCTTCTTAGCCTGTGAGCCATAGTCCTGCTGTCTGACTTGCCAATCTTGGGTTTGCCAGCCCCTGTGGCTATGTGAATCAGGAGAAACCTCCAGCCTGACCCACAGACTTGGGACATTCCAGCCTCTACAACTGTGTGAGTCATTTCTTTAGTATCTCTCTCTATATATATATTTATACACTTTAATGGTTTTGCTTCTCTAGAGAATCCAGCTTAAGACACATGACTATAAAATTAGAGGAAAATATTAAAATAATATCTCACCAAATAAAAATACCAATAAAGAAATAGAAATTATAAAAGATAACCAAATAGAAATTTTGGAGTCAAAAGTATAATAACAGAAGTTAACATTTAATTAGAGGAGTTTATTAAAAATAAGTTTGAACTGGTAGAAGAAAGAATCAGGGAGTTTGAAGACAAGTCAGTTAAGATTATCCACACTGAGGATCAGAAAAGAAAGGACAAGAAAAAAAAATGAAGAAAAATGAATAGAGCCTCAGAGAAATGTGGGATGCCATTTAGTTTATCAACACACATACCATGGGAGTTCTAGAAGGAGGACAGAGATAGAACATTAGAGAAAAAAATGGTTGAAAATTTCATAAATTTTATTAAAACATTAACTTGCATATTCAAAAAGCTCAATAAGCTCCAAGTAGCATAATCTCAAAGAGATTCACATATGGACATATTATAGTCAAACTATGAAAATCTAAAGAGAGGGCCTAGAAAGAAGAGAAAATGAACTCAATATATACAAGTGATCCTCAATAAAATTAACAAATGATTTCATAGCTGAAACAATAAAGGCCAGAAAGCAGTGGAATGACCTGGTCAAAGCGCTAAAAAAAAGAAAAAGAAAAAAAGCCATCCAACAATTCTATATCCAGCAAAACTATCCTTTAAAATTAAGAATAATGAAGTGTAAATGAAGTCTTTCCTAGAAAAATTAAAAATGAAAACATAAATAACAAAACAAAAACTTTGTTGCTAGCAGACTGGCACTAAAAAAATACTAAAGGGAGTTCCTCAGGACAAAATAAAAGGACTCTAGATAGTAACCCAAATCCACATGAAGAAATAAAGAGGACTTGTAAAACTGATTACATAGTTAAATGAATAAAACAATATAAATATAGGTTTGTAACTTTTGTTTATTTCTCTGATTTAAAAGACAACTGCATAAAGAAATAATTACAAAAAAAACTGTATTGATGAGTTTCTAGTGCATAAGATATAATTTGTGTGAAAAAATAGCACAAAGAAAGAAGGAATGGAACTCTATTGCAAAAAACGTTGTTATATCTTATTGAAATTTAGTTTATATTAATTAGAACTAGATAGATTTAAGTTGTTAATTGTAGTCACCATAATAACCACTAAGAGCATCATTAAAAAATATAGTAAAGAAACAATAAAGCAATTGCCCTTGAGTCAATTTCGACTCATAGGGACCCTATAGGACAAAGTAGAACTTCCCCATAGGTTTTCCAAGGGTTCAAAATGCTGACCTTTGGGTTAGGAGTCAAGTTTTTTATTTTTGTTTTGTTTTGTTTTTTATTATTGTACTCCAGGTGAAGGATTACAGAACAAATAGCTTCTCATGAAACAGTAGTATACACATTGTTTATGACATTGGTTAACAACCCCACAACACGTCAACGCTCTAACTTCTCAACTTTTTTTTTGGTGAAAATACACATAACCAAAGATACACCATTTCAAAAATTTCTACATGCACACTTCAGTGACACTGACAACGCTCTTCCAATTGTGCTGTTATTCTCACTTAAGATGAAGACTTACAAAACAAAATAGTTTCTTAGTTAACAGTTACTACACATGTTGCCCTATGACAATGGTTAACAATCTCACAACACATCAACAATGTCCTTACTCAAACTTGGGTTCCCTATCACCAGCTTCCCTGTCCCCTTCTGCCTTCTGGCCCTTGTCACTGGACTCCTGTACCTCGTTAGTCTCATTTGGTTTTACGGGACTGCCC
>NW_004444000.1:10858051-10859140 GCF_000243295.1 Trichechus manatus latirostris | reverse complement strand
CCGTTTAGGTTTTCTGTATCTTTGCTGAGTTTCTTCTTAGTTGTTCTGTCCTTTACTGAGAGTGGTGTGTTGAAGTCTCCTACTATTATTGTAGAACTGCCAGTTTCTCTTTTCAGTGTTGTTAGAGTTTGTTTTATGTATTTTGGAGGCCTGTCATTGGCTGTGTAGATGTTTATTATGGTTATGTCTTCATGATGAATCGTCCCCTTAATCATTATATAGTGTCCTTCTTTGTCTTTTATGGTAGATTCCGTTTTAGTCTATTTTATCTGAGATTAGATTTGCCACTCCTGCTCTTTTTTGGTAGTTGTTAACCTGACATATTTTTTTCCAACCTTGGACTTTTAATAAATTCACATATTTGTTTCTAAGGTGTGTCTCTTGTAGACAATATATTGATGAATCTTGGTTTCTTATCCATTCTGTTACTCTCTGTCTCTTTATGGGTGCATTGAGTCCGTTTACACTCAGTTGATAGATGTGTTTGTTGCTGTCGTTTTATAGTGCTTTTTTTGTGGTGCTGAAGTTTTCTTTGTTCTTCTTACTTTCTTGTGCTGAGTTGCTTTTGTTTGTGGTTTTTTTTTTCATTTCGTTTGTTTTTGCTGAGACTTTATGTTTTTCCTCTTTTTTTATGAGTATGTTTGTTAACTTTCTTTGTGGTTATCATGAATTTTACCCGTATCTTTCTAATTTTGAAGCAGTCTACCATTACTTGGTATCGCCTTGCCTTCCTCTCCATTAGAAGGTTCTATACCCATGCTGTTTATTCCTTCTTTTATTGTTTGGATGTTGTTGTCATTTACTGATTAACTGATCTGATTCCCTGATGTATTTCATTTGGTTTTGGATAGTCCTCGAGAGTTCATTTCTTAGATTGGTATTTGGCTGGAATGATCGTGTGTCTTAGATTCTGCCTGTGAGTTGAAGCTGTTTGTCCTCAGATTGAAGATCTCCCTTTAATAATTCTTGTAAGTTTGGTTTGACTTTTACGTATTCCCTTAATTTCTGTTTATCTGGAAATGACCTAATTTCACCATCAAATTTGAACGAGAGTTTTGCAGGATATATTATTCTTGCTGGCAATATTTT
>NW_004444000.1:10854927-10857127 GCF_000243295.1 Trichechus manatus latirostris | reverse complement strand
AGCAGGGCAGGTCTAGCTGAAGAGGAGTTACTGGGACGGGTTGTTTGTGGCACTTACTACAGCCACCAAAGCAGGTCAATAATCAGTGCAGGGCAGGTTCCAGTAGGTCGTGACTGTGCTGCTTGGTAGTGTGATGTCAAGCGCATGGTGCAGGTAGGCAGGATGCAGTGGGGAGATTGTTCTGTGTGGAGCTAAGATGGATATGGGAGAGAGGAGAGAGGAACAGGTACCAAAAACATATAAACTAACAAAAAAGAATGCTATGGGAGCTTGCCGTTGGAGTGGAGAGATGAGAGACTATGAAATGGAGAAAAACAGAAAGGGGAAGAGGAAGAAAAGAAAAGAAAAGAATGAATAAGTAAAAATTGGAAATATTAAAGAACCGCAAAGTTCCCAGGGATTCCGCCGGTGCAGCTATGAGATCTGGGGAAGTCGCTCTCAGGTGTTGCAGTACAACCTGGCTAGACGGCGTAGAGGTATACCACGGCAGGTATTCAGGGAACAGAAAGAGAAGGAAGATATAGAGAGACAAGAAACTGAGCAATGAAGAAAGACAAAAAGGGAAAAAGAGGGAAAAGAAAACAAAACAGATTAAAATAAAAAGAACAAGAAAGGCCCCCAAAAACACAGAAAAAAAAACCAACAACAAAAGAAATGCTCTCAGGGATCCCTCTGCACATCTGTGCAAGCCTAGGGGGAAGTCTCATTGCCACGCAGCACCGCCTGGCCAGAAAGGGCTCCCAACTCAAGAAAAGGAAAAGAAAAGAAACAAACAATTCAAAACAAACAAATGAACAAAAGCCCTGGATCCCACCAGTGTGGCAGCCCAGACCAGGAAGCAGCTCCACACACGAACGGAGCTCCACAGCCCCTCAGGAAGAAGAAGGATGGCACATGGAGCCAGGTATTTGAGTGAAAGGAGGGGGAGGTGGTGGGAGGTAAGGAAGAAATCAAAAGAAGCAGAAAAAAAGCAACACTAGCAGCCAACAAATGGCACTCAGAGAGGCAGGTAGTGCGGGCTGGTGTTTCTCGGACAAGAGAGTGTGTCCACGGGAAGCAGAGGGGGCTGAGTGTGGGTGAAGAAGGGTAGGGAGTGGGAAAGCATATATCAAAAATTACCAGAGCTCTGCAGCCCCTCAGGAGGAAGCAAAGATGGCACGTGGAGCCAGGTATTTGAGTGAAAGGAGGGTATTTGAGTGAAAGGAGGGGGAGGTGGCAAGAGGCAAGGAAGAAATCAAAAGAAGCAGAAAAAAGCAATACCAGCAGCCAACAAATGGCACTCAGAGAGCCGGCCCGTTCGGGCGTGTGGAATCCAAGCAGCCGGTGTTTCGCAGACAAGAGGTTGTGGCTGCGGGAAGCAGAGGAGGCCGAGTGGGGGTGAAGAAGGGTTGGGGGTGGGAAAACGTATATTGTAAATTACCGGTTGTTTTGTCTCCTGCTGGACGCTCCATGAGGCTGCTTTCTCGTACCCCATTTGCTGGTCTCCGATAGGAGTCCAAGATGGCGGATCCATGTTGCGTTAGCAGATAGGGGACCTCTGCATGAATCTCTCCTTGCTCTCCATTCTCTGTCAGTTTTCTCCCTCGATTTGGTGCTTGGCTGAGTTCTTTATCTCTTCATTTGATGTTTTAGGGTTTCAGAATTATTGTATTCTCTGTTCGGCTTAGTTTTTCAGATCTTTGCTGTGGAGGTACGGCGTGGTGCTTCTGCCTAGAGAGCCATTTTGCCGGAACTCCAGGAGCCAAGTTTTTAACCACTGCTCCACCAGGGTTCCAGAAGCAATAAGGGAATTAAAATTGCTTACTAGAAAATATCAATTTTACATAAACAAGTAATGGAAGAATATCAGAATAAAAAAGACCTATTACATAGAGAAAACAGATTTTAAGGCATGCTATGAAAAATTGTATGTCAACAAATTAGATAATCTTGAAAGTCACATGCAAAATACACAGGTGTCTAGAAAGACACAAGCTACTGAAATTGACTCAATAAGAAATATAAAATCTGAATAGATCCATACAAATAAAGAGATTTAATTAGTAATCAAAAACCTCCACATAGAATACTTCAGGCCCAAATGACTTCACTGTTGACTTTCAGTAAGTGTTTAAAGAAGAATTAAAATTGATATTTCTCAAACTCTTCCAAAATTTCTCAGCTCATTCTTTGCGGCCAGTATTGCCTCAATTCCAAAAGC
>NW_004444000.1:10848232-10854827 GCF_000243295.1 Trichechus manatus latirostris | reverse complement strand
TAGAGAGAGAGAGAGAGAGAGAGGGAGTGAGAGATTTATATCAAGGAAATGACTCACACTGTTGTAGAAGCTGGAACATTCCAAGTCCGTGGGTCAGGATAGAGGCTTCTCCTGATTCATGTAGCCACAGGGACTGGTGAACCCAAGATTGGCAAGTCAGAGAGCAGGGCTCCTGTTCACAGGCTGTGAAGATTGAAGAATCCCAAGATCAGCAGGCCAGACTGCATGTAAGCTGTTAGCTCAAGTCCCAAGAACTGCAGATCGGATGAACAGGAGCCAGCTCCAAGATCCAGAATGAGCAAAAGCCCCACTGTCCAACCTGCCGATCTTGGGTTTGCCAGCCCCTGTGGCTACATCCATACTAGAAATGTTGAAGTAAAGCTATATCTATTCACAGATAACATGATCTTTTACAAAGAAAATCCTGAGGATTCTGCAAAAAAACTACTAGAAACAATAAACAATTTCTGCAATGTTGTGGGATACATGATCAATAAACAAAAATCAATAGTATTTCTGCACACTAGTAATGAAAAATTCAGATATGAAACAAAGTATCAAACGAATAAAATATTTAGAAATAAATTTAAATTAAAGAAGATCTAATAAATGCAAGAAAGCCTATATTCATTAACTGGAAGTCAGTATTATTAAGATGACAATACTCCTCAAATTGATTCAATGCAATCTCTCTCAAAATCCCAGGTGAATATTTTGCAGAAGTTGACATAATGAAATAGAATTCAAGTACTGAAATTTGCCCTTAGATTTGCGGTCAACTGATTTTCAATAAGGGTGCCAAGACAACTCAATGGGGAAAGAATAGTCTTTTGAACAAATGGTACTGGGACAACTGGATCTCCACATGAGAAAGAATGAAATTAGACCCCCACCTCACACCATACACAAAAGTCAACTCAAAATGAATCATGCACTGAATTGAAATGTAAGAGCTAAAATGATAAAATTATTAGAATAAAACATAGGAGTGTATCTTTGTGATCTTGGATGAGGTAGTGGTTTCTTAGACATGATACCAAAAGCATGCAAAAAGAAAAAAAAATAGATATGACTTAATCAAAATTTAAAAAACTTTTGTGTTTCAAAGGACACCAAAAATAGTTAGAAGACAATCCACAGAATGGGAGTAAATATTTGTAACTCACTTTTCTGATAAAGAATTTGCATTTAGAATAAATAAAGATCATTACAAGTCAGTGATAAAACAACAAACACCCCAACGAAAGAAAAAAAAGGATTTGAATAGACATTTCTCCAAAGATATACAAATGGCAATAAGCACAGGAAAATATGCTCAACATCATTAGTCATTAGGGAACTGAAATCAAAATCATAATGACATACCACTTCACACCCACTACAATGGCTGTAATAAAAAGGACAGATAATAACAACTTTTGGCAAGATGTGAAGAATTGGAACTCTCATACACTGATGGTTGGATTGTAAAGTTAATGCAACTGCTTTAGAAAGCTGTCTGGAAGTTCCTCAAAAGGTTTAGCATAAAGTTACCATATGGCCAAGCAATTCTATTATGAAGTATATGCCAAAGAGAAATAAAAACATATATCCACACAAAAACTTAGAGATGAATGTTCATAGCGGCACTACTCACAATAGCCAAAAAGTGAATACAACTCAAATGTTTATCAGTTTGAGAATGGATAATGGATAATGGTACACTCATGCAGTGGGATATTACTTTGCCATACAGTGGAATGAATGATACATATGAATGAAACTTGGGCTCATGCCGAGTGAAATAAGCCAGTCACAAATGGCCACATATTACATGATTCCAATTTTCTGAAATGTCTAGAATAGGACATTCATAGAAACAGAAACTAGATTAGTGTTTTCCAGGGACTGAGGGAAGAAGGAGGGAACAGGAAATGACTCCTAATCGGTACAGGATTTCTTTTCAGGTTGATGAAAACGTTCTAAAATTAGATAGTGATCATGATTGCACAGTTCTATAGATATATTAAAAAAACCCAAATCACTTTCCACATAGTAGTCACTTGTTATGTTTGGTGATGGAAAAGATAATTCCAAATATGGGTGAAGTCAGCACAACTTGACCAAGTTAAAAAAAGATACGTAGAAGTACATGAGCAAAAGGGGCAATTTTGGTAAATGTTATATACAATTTTGCAACAACAGAAGAACAACCAAAAAAATATGTGTGTGGTTATGTAGGTAGATATGGATGCATATATGTGTATAAGAAGGCATATGTGAGTAAAGTCACGTGTGGGTATATGTATATACACTTTTGTGTGTGCTGCATATATAACCAACCACATAGGGTGCACAGTTACGGACAATTCGCAGGATTGGTTTACAGGGTTAAAAGGTTTGGGACCATAGTCTTGGGGGACAACTTAGTTAATTGGCATAGCATGGTTCACAAAGATAATGTTCGACATCTCAGTTTGATGAGTAGCATCTGGGGTCTTAAAAGCTTGTGAGTGGTCATCTAAGATACAACTGTTGGTCTCTACTTGTCTGGAGCAAAAGAGAATGAAGGAAATAAAAAACTCAAAGAAGAAACTAGTCCACAGGACTAATAGCCCACGTGAACCACAGCCTCTTCCAGCCTGAGACCAAAAGAACTAGATGGTGCCCGCTACCATTGCCAACTGTTCTGACAAGGAACACAATAGAAGGTCCCAGATAGAATGGGAGAAAAATGTAGAATAAAACTCATATTCTTAAAAAAGGTCAGACTTACTGGACCAATGGGGACTAGAGGAACCCCCAAGACTATCACTCTAAGAAACCCTTTTATCCTGCAATTGAAGCTATTTCTTGCAGGTGACCTTTCAGTCAAATGATAGATTGGCTAATAAAATAAACAATATCACCCATTAGTACTGTGCTCCCGTAAACAATTAACTTCCTGAGATCAAATGGTCTACATTTATCCAAAAGCAAAGATGAGAAGGCAGGGAGGGGAAGGGAAGCTTGATCAATGGGAACAGAAGAAACAGAATGGAAATAATGAGAATGTTGACACATTGTAAAAATTGTAACTAATGGCACAGAACAATTTGTATAAAATTTGTTAAAGGGGAACCTAATTTGCTGTGTAAACTTTCACCTAAAACACAATAAAATATTATTAAAAAAACAAAGAAAACCAAAAAACCTGTTGCCATTGAGTTGATTCCAACTCACAGCAACTCCATGTGTTACAGAGTAGAGCTGCTTCCTAGGGTTTGATCTGTTGTAATCTTTATGGAAGCAGATGTTCTGGTCTTTCTTCTGTGGTGGGTGGGTTCAAACTGACAACCTTTAGGCTGGTAGTCAAGCATATACCATTTTTGCCACCCAGGCACTTCATATACACTTGGGGGAAAAAAAAAAAAAGACCTGTTTAATTGTACATTTTAAAAGGTGGCTTTTGTGGTATGCAAATTATATCTCAATAAAGCTACTAATTTACAAAAAAAATTGGTTTTCATTAAAGAATTTGACTAGGGTGACCATCCATCCTGATTTGCCTGGAACTGAGGGGTTTCCTAGGATGTAGAACTTCCAGAGTCAAAACTGAGAAAGACCCAGGCAGAAAGGGACAAGTTGGTCACCTTCCATGGGAAGAATGCTTGAATTAAGATTTGAAGGGTAGGAAGAAAATTAGTAAACGAAGTGGAGAGAGAATTGTACATACTAAGACCTTGTGGTAAGGAGGAGGATGAGCGTAAGGGACTGAAAGAAGAAATGTGGCTGAAGCCCAGGTAAGCTTGGTTTCAGCTGAGGCAAGAGAAAGGAGGTAGAGTTCAGACTTGTATGCTCTTGCAGAAGATGATGAAGTTCCTTCATGTTTGTGTATCTGGCTCCTCAAATGTAACCCAGGCCCCATAAGCACATCGATGGTCTTATTGATCTGGTATTCCTCTGGAACAGTGCCTGGCACTTAGTAGGCACATAGTAGATATTAGTTGACTATGTAATAAGTCCAATACCTTGGTTTCTGACCTGTGGTTCAATGATGTCCAAATGGATGTTCTATTTTTCCAGTTTCCAGGCTCCTCTTTCATTGTTTTCTCCTTTGCCTGTTGCCTGTCAGCTGGAAAGCCTAGATTCAACTTCACAGAACTGAGAGGAGCCCAGACAGGTGCTACTCAAAAGTGAAGAAACCAAAAGGATGAACGTGCTCTCAAAGGAGCAAAGAGACAACCAGAGCTAAGAGCTCTTGGCTTTTAATTAAGTAACTTCTATCTGAACCTGGCAACAATGTATCTGTTCCCCACACCTCCCTTCGTTAGCATATGCCTGCCTCTCTGCCTTTTTCTGCCTGTCAGGATGGCAGCAACTTAGGAGACGGTGGAGCAGATTTTTATGTCAGTAGAAACATAGGAGAGATAGGAAAAAGAAAAACAAAAATCGAAAGGCAGAGAGGGACGGAGGGAGGGGAAGGAACTGAGATTAGGGGAAAGAAGAAGAGGAAGAGAATGAAGTGCACAGCACAGAGTGAAAGAGACCAATAGAAATCAGTCAGGAAGAGTAGAAAAAGCAAGGCAAAAAAAAAAAAAAAAAGGCACAGGAAAGATGAGATGTACAAAGAGAATGAGTCTCCCTCTAGTCAGAAGAGTACCTCAAATCTTTGTCCCTGCTGAGATTAAAATGCAGGCAGCCCAATCACTAAAACTTTGTTCATGAACTCACCAGGATCTCTTGGAAATTGCTGATGAGCCCTAGATCAAAGAAGCCAAACAAAAAACCGCACCCCTCCCCTTAAAACAGTGCATTCAATGCTGCTTTCTTCTTCTCTGCTCAATTATCCTATTTGCACTCAAAAAGAAAGTTGTACTTGAAGGCGTATTAGAAAATATTTATTTAAAATGCTATTTACCACGTTGTGCCAAGGCAACAAGGCTAGGTAATAAGTAGGGGACACTTTCTTTAGAAAAAGAAGAAAAGAAACTTTAAACGGTAGCATCAAAGGCACTATTTCTATTTAATAACCCAATAAAATAACCTTATAATGAGGAGTCAGAGACAGAACTGAAGATGCTTCTGTTACTACATATCCATCTTCAAAACCCTGTTGTTTCTAGTTGAAAGAAGAGCACAGGAGATGGAAGGAATCAGTAAATTAGAAGAAAGGAGAAAAGTATAAATAAATTATGTCCCCTTAAAGGCACAGAGGTGAGATGAAATTCATGTATTACAAAGGGATGCTTCTGCTGTTATTAAAACTTAAAGAACTTTGCAAAGCAGCTAAATTAGTTTGTACCATTTTTTCTGTTAGCTTACTTGTCCCATTTCAGTTTATAGCATGAGATTGGAAGCAGGGAGGGGTCAGTGTTCTTTTGATGCTTATTACTCAGCTTACCAATTTTCTTTGCTTTGTTTTCTACCCTTGCCCATTTGCATCTCCGCCCACACATTGTCTTTAGAGAGAAATCACATTTTCTTAATTTCCTTTTTATTGTAAAATCTAATCAAAATGAGAGCCCTGGTCGCTTAGTGGTTAAGAGCTCAGCTGCTAACCAAAAGGTCTGCAGTTCAAATTCTCTGGCTGCTCCTTGGAAGCCCTATGGGGCAGTTCTACTCTGTCCCGTAGGGTCGCTATGAGTTGGAATCAACTTGACAGCAATGGGTTAATTCATTGAGAACCTACCATGCTCTAGGCACTTACACACCATCTCATTTTAGGGATTCTTAATCTGTGGGAGGAGTCCCTGTGTAGTGCAAACAGTTAACACACTCAGCTGCTGATCCATAGGTTGGAGGTTTGAGTCCACCCAGAGGCACCCCAGAAGAAAGACCTGGCAATCTACTTCCAAAAAATTAGCCATTTAAAACCCTATGGAGCACAGTTCTACTCTGACATACATAGGGTTGCTGTGAGTTGGAATCAACTCAATGATAACTGGTAACCTGTGGGAGGGTGCAGGGCCCTTTGACATTCAGGCTTTTTTTTTTTTTTTTTCTCCATAATGGGCTGTTACTGAAGAAAACAAATCTCCCATTAACCCCTGCACCCTTGTGCTCTCATCTCTTTGCCTAGACAGACTCTTCCTCTGATTCTTTAAAGCAATGATTTCCAGAACGTGGTCCTCAGGGCAGCAACAATTCCTTATAGTTGTAAAAATGCAAATTTCTGACCTTAGATCTTTTGAATCAAAACCTAGGGGGACAGGGCCCAGCCATTCGTGATGTGATTCTGATGCACGCTTAACTTTGAATTAATTGCTTTGCAGGATGAATGGCGTGGTGATTAAGGTTGTGTGTCAACTTGGCTGGGCCATGATTCTCAGTGGTTTGGCACTTACATAATGATGTAGTTTGGAAGCTATGTAATGGTATAGTTATCAGTTGTAAGAGAAGTTTCCTCGAGGACGTGGCCTGCATTCAGTATATACGGACATTTTGGCAAAGCTCACTGGCATTGGCTCCCTCTGGATCCTGCATCGGGCTCTTTATCATCTACCTCTAGTTCTTGTGACTTCAGCCAGCATCCTGCCAATCTTGGGTTCATCAGCCCTTGTTGCTATGTGAGTCAGGAGAAGCGTGATGCCTGACCCAAGGTCTTGGCATTTTCCAGCCTCTACAACCATGTGAG